>NC_058415.1:1540287-1689989 GCF_002201575.2 Neomonachus schauinslandi | reverse complement strand
GAAGGAAGGAAGGAAGGAAGGAAGGAAGGAAGGAAGGAAGGAAGGAAAGAAGGAAGGAAGGAAAGAAGGAAGAAGAAAGAAAGAGAAAGAAAGAAAGGAAGGAAGAAAGAAAACTACAGGCCAATATTCTTCATGAATACAGATGCAAAAATACTCAACAAAATAGCAGATTAAATCCAATAGCATCTTTAAAAAAATTTTTTTTAAAGATTCTATTTATCTATTTGAGAGAGAGAATGAGAGAGAGAGAGCACATGAGAGGGGGGAGGGTCAGAGGGAGAAGCAGACTCCCTGCTGAGCAGGGAGCCCAATGCGGGACTCGATCCTGGGACTCCAGGATCATGACCTGAGCTAAAGGCAGTTGCTTAACCAACTGAGCCACCCAGGCGCCCCTCCAATAGCATCTTTAAAAGATTATTCACCATGACCAAGTGGAATTTTATCCCAGGAATGCAAGGATGGTTCACATAAGAAATTCAGTGTACATCTATATCTTTGGGGTAAATACCCAGTAGTGCAACTGCTGGGTCATAAGGTAGCTCTATTTTTAATGTCCTGAGGAATTTCCATACTGTTTTCCAGAATGGCTGTACCAGCTTGCATTCCTACCAACAGTGTAAGAGGGTTGCCTTTTCTACACATCCTTGCCAACATTTGTTGTTTCCTGTCTTGTTAATTTTAGCCATTCTGGTGTGAGGTGGTATCTCATGTAGTTTTGATTTGTAGTTCTCTGATGGCAAGTAATGTGGAGCATTTTTTCAAGTAGTGAAAAGAAGGGGCACCTGCACCCCAATGTTCATAGCAGCAATATCCACAATAGCCAAACTGTGGAAGGAGTTGAGATGTCCTTCAATGGATGAATAAAGAAGATGTGGTTCACATATACAATGGAACATTATTCAGCTATCAGAAAGGATGAATAGCTACCATTTACATTGACATGGATGGAACTGGAGGGTATTATGCTAAGTGAAATAAATCAATCAGAGAAACACAATTATCATATGGTTTCACTCATATGTGGAACATAAGGAATAGTGCAGAGAACAATAGGGGTAGGGGGGCGAACTGAATGGGAAGAAATCATTGAGGGAGACAAACCATATGAGACTCTTGACTCTGGGAAACAAACTAAGGGTACGGAAAGGGAGGTGGGTGGAGGGATGGGGTAACTGGATGATGGGAATTAAAGAGGGCATGTGATATGATGAGCACTGGGTGTTATATTCAACTAATGAATCATTGAACATTATATCAAAAATTAATGATGCACTATAACTTGGCTAATTGAATTTAAATTTAAAAAAAGAAAATCAGTGTACTATATCACACTGATAGAATGGAGGAAAAAAAAGATGATCATCTTAATTGACATAGAAAAGGCATTTGGCAAAATCCAACACCTTTTCATGAATAAAAACTCAGAAAACTAGGAGTAAAGAGAAAATTCTTCAACATGGTAAAGGTTATTTATGAAAAGCCCATAGCTGATATTAAATTCAATGGTAAAGGCTAAAAGTTTTCATCCTGAAATCAGGAACAAGATAGGAACACCCATTTCACTGCTGGAAGTTCTAGTCGGAGCTACTAGACAAGAAAAAGAAATGAAAGACATTCAGATTGGAAAAGAAGAAGTAAAACTATCTCTCTTAGAAAGTGACATGTTCCTATTACACAAAATCCCAAATAATTCACAAAAAAGCTAGTACACCTAATAAACAAATTCAGCAAATTTGTAGTATACAAAATAAAACCACAAAAATCAGTTGTGTTTTTATATACCAGCAATGAACAATCAAAAAAGAATTAAGAAAGCAATTCAATATTCAGTAACATCTAAAAGCATTAAATAGGGGCGCCTGGGTGGCTCAGTTGGTTAAGCGACTGCCTTCGGCTCAGGTCATGATCCTGGAGTCCCTGGATCGAGTCCCGCATCGGGCTCCCTGCTCGGCAGGGAGTCTGCTTCTCCCTCTGACCCTCCCCCCTCTCATGTGCTCTCTCTCATTCTCTCTCAAATAAATAAATAAAATCTTTAAAAAAAAAAAAAAGCATTAAATATTTAGGAATAAATCTAACCAAGAAGGTAAAAGACTTATACTCTGAAAACTACACAACATTGCTGGGAGAAATTAAAGAAGACCTAAATACATGGAAAAATATCCCACATTCATGGACTGGAAGACATAAAATCATTAAGATGGCAGTACTACCCAAAACAATCTAGAGATTCAATGCAATTACTACAAAATTTTCAACTGCCTTTTTTTTGCAGGAATGAGAAGTTGTTCTTCAAATTCATATGGAATTACAAGGTGCCCTAAATAACCAAAACAATCTTTTTTTTTTTTTTTAAGATTTTATTTATTTGACAGAGAGAGACACAGCGAGAGAGGGAACACAAGCAGGGGAGTGGGAGAGGGAGAAGCAGGCTTCCCGCTGAGCAGGGAGCCCGATGTGGGGCTCGATCTCAGCACCCTGGGATCATGACCTGAGCTGAAGGCAGACGCTTAATGACTGAGCCACTCAGGCGCCCCACCAAAACAATCTTAAAAGGAATAAGAATAAAGTTGAAGGTTGCATACTTCCCAACTTCAAAACTTGCTACAAAGCTACAGTAACTAAATCATTTGGTACTGGCAGAAGGACAGACATATAAATTACTGAAATGGAACAGAGTAGAGTCCAGATAGACCTTCACATATATAATCAATTGATTTTTGACAGGTGTGCCAAGACCATTCAATAGGGAAAGGACAATACTTTCTCCAAATCGTGCTGGGAAAACTATCCACATACAAAAGAATGAAATTGGATCCTTACCTCATACCATATACAAATGTTAACTCAAAATAGATCAAAGATCTAAACATAACAACTAAAAAGATACAACTTTTAGAAGAAAATGCTGGGGAAAGTCTTCGTGACATTGGATTTAGCAACAATTTCATGGGTATGATTCCAAAAGCACCAGCAACAACAAATAACATATGTATTATATACATGTTTATATATTACTATTTCTATACTTTTGTTGTATAAGTGTGTCCTAGCTTTTGTGTCTTTATTAGACATACCTTCCTCACATTGACATTATAAAAATATTCTCCCATATTTTCTTCTAATTCATTTAGACGCTTTATCTACTTATAATCCATTGTATATGGTATGAATCATGAATACAGGTAGTAGAGGTGTGAATGTATTTTTTTCCAAATAGCCATCCACTTGCCCCAGTAGCCCCTGCCAAGCTCTGGGTCTTTACCACTTATTTTATAAATTGTCTTAATCTTATATTCCTGAGCCCTGCACTTCAGTAATCAAAACTCCACAGGAGTGCCATAATAGATAAAAATGAAGAAAGCATAGCTTGCAAAACATACACTGACTCACAAAACAAACTACCAAACCAAAACTATGATGTCCATCACTAACTCTGTACAACTCTTGTAACACCAGTTTGTTCTGACAGACCTAAATGTGTTCTAAGATAGAACCACAGATGAACCAGCCCAAGAGTAACCTAAAGAGACTTGTACATTCTAAAAAATAGACCACTAGTTGTTATAGTTAAGTCCCTAATTTATAAATTCTGAATAATCCCTACCAATACCATCCTATGCCCAACTCCAGCCCCCAGACATCCCGTAGCAGCCCCCGCCCTACCCCATTCTGAGATGCCCCACACAGTTCCATATGGTCTTTGTGCTCCCCTTTTGCAGAGTAACAAATATGACTTTGACTACAGGTGTGTTCCTGATGGTTTTTGGGCAATGACTTTATCAATTTTTAAAATTATAACACAAAACCTGAAAACAAAGATAATACTATCTCTTGACCAAAAAAGGTGACAACTCTCTGAAAACAGAGGACTAGGACAAGAAGCAGGTAATGGAAGACATGGCCTCAGACAACAGCCACAGCCCAGAACCAATGCAGGAGAATTCCACCATAGACAGTGAGAACCAGAACAGAGGTTTTCTTGCCCCATAGTGATGAAGCCAAGAGCAGGAGCAGCCCAAGGACAGCAGAGAGGAAGACCAGAGAAGCACTTCATCAAAATGAAAAACACTTGTTCATCAAAAGACACTGATAAGATTATGAATAGACCACAGACAGAAAATGTTTGCAAAGCTTATATCTGACAAAGGATATGTATCTAAGAATATATAAAGATATAACTCAAGAAGACAAGCAGCTCCATTAAAAAATGGGCAGAAGGGGACGCCTGGATGGTTCCGTCCGTTAAGTGGCTGCCTTTGGCTTGGGTCGTGACCCCGGGGTCCTGGGAGCGAGTCTGCATCGGGCTCCTTGCTCAGTGGGGAGTCTGCTTCTCCCTCTGCCTGCTGCTCCGCCTGCTAGTGCCCTCTCTCTCGCTCTCTGACAAATAAATAAACAAAATCTTTAAAAAAATGGACAGAAGATTTGAAAATGTGCTTCCCCTAAGAATGTATACAAACAGCAAAGAAGTACATGGACAGTGTGTAGTATGTCAAATGTCAATCTAAGCCACAGTGAGATAACACTACGCATCTACTAGAATAGCCGAAATTAAAAAGACCATCTGCACCAAGTGTTGGTAAGGATTTGTGTAACTGGAGCTCTCAATGCGGGTGGCAAAGCAAAATGGTACAGTTACTTTAGAAAACAGTATGTCAGGGGCACCTGGGTGGCTCAGTCGGTGAAACATTTGCCTTCAGCTCAGGCCATGATCCCGGGGTCCTGGGATCGAGTCCCACATCGGGCTCCCTGCCCAGCGGGAGTCTGCTTCTCCCTGTCCTGTTCAACCTGCTTGTGCTTTCTCTCTCTCTGTCAAAAAAAAAAAAAAAACAAAACCTCTTAAAGAAAACAGTATGCCAGTTTCTTACATAAAGTTATATATTTACTTACTGTATTACCCAGGAATTCTACTCCTATGTATTTATCCAGGAGCACTGAAGATTTTATACTTGAATGTTCATAATAGCCCCAAATTGGAAACAACCTAAACGTGCATCCACTGGTGAGTGGAGAAACTGTGATATGCCCATAGAATAGAATACAAATTAGCAATAAAAAAGAGTACAACTTTGATACATGAGGCCTAAGAACCTGGATGAATCACACAATCCATATGCTAAGTGAAAGAAACCAGACAAAAAAGGTTACATTCTATATCATCCCATTTATAGATATTCTGGAAAAGGCCACATTATAGAGCAGAAAACCATCAGCAGTTGTCAGAAGCTGGGGGTGGTGGTGAGGGGATTTACTGCAAAGGGCCGTAAGGTGACTTTACGGGGAGACAGAAATGTTCTATATTCTGATTATGGTTGTGGTTACACAACTATATACCTTTTTCAAAGCTCATCAAATTATACAATAAAAATCATGAATTTATTGTATGTAAATTATGTCTAAGTAAAGCTGTTTTTTTAAAGCTATTCCTTAGCTATCAAAATTACAGATGCACATATCAGATGCACATATCCTTGGGCCCAGTAATCCCATTTCAAGAAACATTCTACAGATATACTTGCACATGTGGTATAATTTGTGCACAGGGTAATCATGGCATTGTTTGTGATGCCTCACTAAAGGGGAATGGGGTAGTTAGTGGTGGGGATGGGAGGGAGACTCTTTGCTTTTGTACATTTTGGATTTTGAATCATTGAATGTATTCTTATTTATTTTTTTAAAAAGAAACTATTGGGGCACCTGGGTAGCTCAGTCCATTAAGCATCCAACTCTTGGTTTCAGCTCAGGTCATGATCTCAGGGTCGTGGGACTGAGACCCCTATCAGCTCTGCACTCAGTGCGGAGTCTGCTTGTCCCTCTCCCTCTGCTCCTCCTCCATCCCACCCCCCCTCAAATAAATAAAATCTTTAAAAAAAAGAACAGAATTTTTTTTTTAGCAATTTCCATGGTCCAGGTGAGAGGTGCTGGTGTCCTGGTCAAGGATTTCCTCCCCTCAGGGCAGCTGCTTATTTATCACATGACCCCAAGCAGGTCATTCCCCTTAATCTCCACATCTGTGAAATGACTCCTTGTTCCTAGAGCCTTCGCTCCTCTCTGGCTGAGTATCATCCTCAGTTTTTCAAAATCCCAGGGTAGCCTCTGAAGTTTGGTTCTTTATGCCACCTTTTCTGTCACACTAGGTTGACGGCACCCCAGGTTGGGAAGCAGTAACTTTTCCTTGGTGCCCTGCGGGACCTGGCCCAGGGTGGGTGCTCGGGCTGCTATTTGATAGTGTCACCACCAGATGGCAGCATGGCTCTGTTCCCAGAGGCCAGGTCTTAGATGCTGGATCTGTCCAATATGGTAGCCACTAGCCACAGAATGGTTATTGTGCACTTGAAATGTGGCTAGTCCTAATTAAGACTGTTTTACATGTAAAATACTCATAGGATTTTGAAGACTGAATATGAAAAAAGAACATAAAGTCCCTCGTTAATAATACTTTTACATTGGGCACCTGGGTGGCTCAGTCGTTAAGCGTCTGCCTTCGGCTCAGGTCATGATCCCAGGATCCTGGGATCAAGTCCCGCATCGGGCTCCCTCCTCGGGGTGGGGAGGCCTGCTTCTCCCTCTCCCCCTTCCACTGCTTGTGTTCCTGCTCTCGCTATCTCTGTCTCTGTCAAATAAATAAATAAAATAATATTTTTACATTGATTACATATTGAAACAATATTTTAGATATACTGGTTTACATAAAATACAATAAAATTTCCACCTTTTTTTTTTAAGATTTATTTATCAAGAAGGAGCCTCTGACCATCCTGACTGCTCCTCTCCTCAGTCAGGTCTCATGGGGAATCCATGGGGGAAGAGGCCATCCCCAGTGGGCACTGGCAGGGCTGGCCAATATGCAGCACTTTTCCTGTATTCTCTCACTGACCCCTCCCATCAGCCCAACTTCAGTGAAGAAATAGGATCAGAGGAGTGGAGAAATCTGCCCAAGTTCCCCAGCGGCGACTCACAGAGCTGTCACAAGATGTCACTAGATGCAGACTGTCTTCCTCTGCGTCACCCTGCTATCCTAGCAAACCCACTGGGGCCATAGAGGAAGGAAGGAACTATCCTTCTACATGCTCCTGAATGAGCTAGAAACCTGGACTGCCAGTCATCTCAGTTCTGCTCATGGGTTGCCTGTGATTTCCTGAAGGCAGAAATGGGGCGGCTTACCTCTCAGGTGATGCCCAAATACTGAACAAGGGGAGAATAGCTGCTTTGTGTCCTCAGACCACACTGTCTGTGAGTGGGACATACTAGAGGGAAGACTGGCCAAGGGAAGACTGGCCAAGGGAAGCCCAGAGCAGAAGTCTCTCCTGGAGGCTGGCTTCATGCCAGACCCGGTGCTATGCATTTTTCTTACATTATCTCATTTAATCCACATAGGACCCCACCAAAGTAGGTGCTATTAACCCAAATTCACAGTTGAGGAAACTAAACCATACAGAGATCTATGTGGACAAGCAGGAGAAGCTGAGACCTTGTGGTCATAGTCTGTGCCTTTCTTGGGTCTTCAGTCTCAGCAGTGTGAGTGTGCAGACATTACCTTCCTGATGGTAGGTGAGGCTGGGTCTTGCAGAGCCCACAAGGGGCATGAAGAGGGAGGGGAACATCTAGAATCTACTCTGAATGACCTCTGAGATGGTTGGAGCAAAACCAGGAGAAAGATGCCCAGCAGGGAATGCAGATGCCCATGTCTTTTCCTTTCAAACCACTTTGGTAGATTCTTCTTCACCTACTGAATAAGAGCCAGGTATCCTAGACCTGCACTTATGGTCCCAACAGTCCAGCTGTGGATGATACTCTAGCCTCACCTTCTACAATACACATCTTTCATGCAGCCCAGTAGCCTGCTCCCGCTTCACACACATGCAACCTTGCTTACCTGTCCCCTGGCCTCTGCTCCCATTATGTTCCCCCTAGAAATGTTCTCTCCCACACAACCTGCAACAGCCCTCTCTGTCTTTGCCTGTCCTTAGCTTGCCCACTGTTCAAGGCACAGCCAGAGCATGCATGGGCTAAACATAACAATTAGGTGTACTTGACAGACAGGTAAGTTTTGTGCAGGATTGTCAGGAGACTTGAATGCTAAGATAATTAATCTAGAGAGAGCTCCTAGCATTGAAGAACAAGCAAAGGTTTGGGGGCAGGAGAGAGACCTTAAAAGCATGGTCTTTTGGAATACGAGGCAAAGGTGAGGCAGAGAGCCCAGGGAAGCTACTCAGAGACCACAGAACTCGGTGATTTCAAACAATGCCGAAGGCATCCCAGATGCGGGTTCTAGTCTAGTCCTGATACAAACCAACAACATGGCCTTGGCAGGTCACTTCTGGTGTGACAAATACACATCACAAACATAGTATTTAATTCTTACTATTACTCTGGGATTATATGCTATTTTTATCTCCAGCTTACAAATAAAGAAGCTGGGGCTTTTGGATGTTGTACTATTTCTCTAACACCACATAGCTGGTAAGGGTTGGTAGCAGGAATCCATAGGCCACATCGTAATAAGAATAGCACAGATGCCTAAAGTGCTCATCTGGGACATCTATAGATACTAAACTTCAAGTGATGGCCCTGAACCAAAACATGGAAGTACCAATGGAGAGAAGACCAAGGCTCCACAGTTATTGAAGCTGCAGGAAAAAAGCACTTTATCATTAGCAGTAATATATGTCTGTGGACTGTACATGTTATAGAGCTCATTCACATCCATTATTCCAGAAGAATCTCCTGAGAGATTTGTGAGCAGAATTTAAATTCCCTGCTTTGCAAGAAGAGAAGCAGAGGCGTTTCTGGTAGAGGGTCGTGCCACTCCTGCGCAACGTTCCACAGTGCCTTTCCCACTGCTGTCAGTCAGGGCTCGTGGGGAGGAGGTCAACCAGACCCTCCTCAGCTTAAGCAAAAGGGAAGGATGGCAGGATGACGGGGTGGCAATGTCCCTGGACCTCAGCATCAATTAAGACTGGGACTCAGGAGACACCAAGATCTTCCATTCCTGATTAGGACATAAAGTCATGGGGAACTATCTCTCTTACCCTTAAGATCAATAACATCAACAAAAGCCAAATACCCTACAAAATCATGGGTTTAAAAAAAATGATGGGAAAGGAAAAAAAGAGAGGGGGGGAAGCAAACCATAAGAGACTCTTAACTACAGAGAGCAAACTTAGGGTTGATGGAGGGAGGTTGGGGGGGGGATGGCTAAATGGCTGATGGGTATTAAGGAGGGCACTTGTTATGATGAGTACTGGGTGTTACATGTAAGTGATGAATCACTAAATTCTACTCCCAAAACCAATATTATGCTATATGTTAACTAAAATGTAAACAAAAATTTGAAATAACAACAACAAAATGATGGTTTAGCCCATCAGAAAGCTGAGGTCACCAAGAAACCTACTAAGTTAAAATACAGAAAGTGACAGAGTCCTCTTGAAAGAAATGGTACCCCAGTTATTTTATCATTGCAAGAGCCACATGAAGAGGAGGAGGGTGCCATAGATATGGGTAGGAAGACTTTCTGAAAGCCAAACGGGGGCTGGTTTGACAATTTAGAATCTTCAGTAGCACCAGATGTAAAGGGAGCCTACAGGCACTGCACAGCTGTTCTCTTTTTCTTTTTCTTTCTTTCTTTTTTTAAGATTTTATTTATTTATTTGACAGAGACACAGCGAGAGAGGGAACACAAGCGGGGGGAGTGGGAGAGGGAGAAGCAGGCTCCCCGCCGAGCAAGGAGCCCAATGCAGGACTTGAACCCGGGACCCTGGGATCATGACCTGAGCCGAAGGCAGACGCTTAACCAACTGAGCCACCCAGTCGCCCCAATACTTTTATTTTTTTAAAAGATTTTATTTATTTATTTGACAGAGAGAGACACAGCGAGAGAGGGAACACAAGCAGGGGGAGTGGGAGAGGGAGAAGCAGGCTTCCCACCGAGCAGAGAGCCCAACGTGGGGCTCGATCCCAGGACCCCGGGACCATGACCTGAGCCGAAGGCAGACGCTTAACGGCTGAGCCATCCAGGCGCCCCCGCACAGCTGTTTTCAACAGGCTTTCACTGAGTGCTCTTGAGAAAGACTGGGGGCAGAGGATGTGGTCCATATATACAATGGAATATTACTCAGCCATCAGAAAGGATGAATATCCACCATATGCATCAATATGGATGGGACTGGAGGAGATTATGCTAAGTGAAATAAGTCAAGCAGAGAAAGTCAATTATCATATGGTTTCACTTATTTGTGGAACATAAGGAATAGCATGGAGGACATTAGGAGAAGGAAGGGAAAAATGAAGGGGGGGAAATCGGAGGGAGAGATGAACCATGAGAGACTATGGACTCTGAGAAACAAACTGAGGGTTTTAGAGGGGATGGGGGTGGGGAGATGGGTTAGCCCGGTGTTGGGTGTTAAGGAGGACACATACTGCATGGAGCACTGGGTGTTATACAAAAACAATGAATCATGGGTCACTACATCAAAACCTAATGATGTATGGTGACTAACATAATATAATTAAATTAAATTAAATTAAAAAAAAAAAGACTGGGGGTAGAGCAACAGAGCTGAAAGAGACTTCCTCTGAGGCACAGACACTCACAGATGGCTGAAAAACATAGAACAAAAAAGGAAAACAGAAGAACTCCACAGGAACTGTGGCCATTACACTGGGTATGGGGCAGTGGTGGTCCACAGAATGGGGACAGGTCAGGGAGACAAGAGAATTGGCCAAGGGGGCAGGCAGCATTTGCTGAAGTCTGGGGGACAGTGGGAGGGCTGAAGGGACTCTGAGACACTCAGGATCTTACAAGAAATAGGAGGCAGTGGCCTCCACAGCTGTCAGCTTCAACAAAGGAAGGACTCTTGACCCAGAATTGGCCCTGATAGTGGAACAAACAAACAGAAACTAAAATAACGAAAACAGCTGACTATTTTAAGGAATCTAGTGGAAAGAGAGAACGACATGAACAGTGGGGAATTTTGGCATACAGTTGAAAGATTTTTTTCTTCTCTGATGTATCTTTTATTTCTAGCATTTCTTTTTGAAGAAAAAAAGCTTTCAATGGACTTACCAGCATGATAAAGCAAAGAATAAACTCAAGATAAGTCAACAGAAAGTACTCAAACTGAAACACAAAAAGTAAAGAGTAGAAAAATAGTGTTAAGAAGATTTTTTAATGAATAATAATACATCAAAAACAAGTAGGTTTATCCCAGGAATGCCATTCACTTAACATTTGAAAGTCGATGTAAAACCCCATATTAATAAGCTTGAAAGAGGAAAAAAAAAGATCATTTAAGCAGACACAGAAAAAGTAATTGATAAAGTCTAATCCATTCATAATTTGTAAAAGCTGTCAGCAAACTATGAATGGAAGGAAACTTTCTCAACCTGTGAAACCTATAGTTGATATCATACTGAATGAAAGCTCTCTCTTCTAACAGCAGAAACAAGACAAGGATGCCCAGGATGTCCACTCTCACCACTTCTGTTCAATGCTGAATTGGGGGACAGTGGAATAAGTGTAAAACAATAAATAAAAGGTATCCAAAATGGAAAGGAAAAAGTAAAAATGTCTTTGTTCACAAATGGCATGACCATCTATGTAGACAATCCAATGATTAATTCCAAGGAAACTAATAAGTTTAGCAACTTGCAAAAAAGATTCTTTTAAATGTGTTTTTATAATGAACATTTTTATAAAGAATGATCAGAAATTAAGTTTATCACGGGGCACCTGGGTGGCTCAGTCGTTAAGCGTCTGCCTTCGGCTCAGGTCATGATCCCAGGGTCCTGGGATCGCGCCCCGCATCGGGCTCCCTGCTCTGCGGGAAGCCTGCCTCTCCCTCTCCCACTCCCCCTGCTTGTGTTCCTGCTCTCGCTGTGTCTGTCTCTGTCAAATAAATAAATAAAATCTTAAAAAAAAAAAGAAATTAAGTTTATCACAATAATTTTTATAATATCACCAAAAACAAAATTCTGACAGATAAATATGAAAAAATATCTGTAAGATCTAGAACTACAAAACATTGCTTTTAAAAGATGTTTTAAGGGGCACCTGGGTGGCTCAGTCAGTTAAGCATCCAACTCTTTTTTTTTTTTTTAAAGATTTTATTTTTATTTATTTGACACAGAGAGAGAGACATCAAGAGAGGGAACACAAGCAGGGGCAGTGGGAGAGGGAAAAGCAGGCCTTCCGTGGAGCAGGGAGCCTGGCACAGGGCTCGATCCCAGGACCCTGGGACCATGACCTGAGCTGAAGGCAGATGCTTAACAACTGAGCCACCCAGGTGCCCCAAGCATCCAACTGTTGATTTCGGCTCTAAGTCATGATCTCGGTTGTGAGATCAAGCCCTGTGTTGGGCTCCATGCTGGGTGCAAAGATTCTCTCTCCCTCTCCCTCTGCCTCTCCTCCCGCCTCCCTGTCTTAAAAAAAAAAAAAGACATTTTAAAAATACTTTGTTCATGTATAGGAAGATGCAATGTTATTAAGATGTTAATTCTCGGGCGCCTGGGTGGCTCAGTTGGTTAAGCCACTGCCTTAGGCTCAGGTCATGATCCTGGAGTCCTGGGATCGAGTCCCACATCGGGCTCCCTACTCAGCAGGGAGTCTGCTTCTCCCTCTGACCCTCCCCCCTCTCAAGTGCTCTCTCTCTCATTCTCTCTCTTTCAAATAAATAAATAAATAAATCTTTAAAAAAAATTTTTTTTTAAAAAGATGTTAATTCTCCCTAAATTGATCTACTGATTCACTAAAACTCCAACCAAAATACCAGAAGATATTTTTTTTAGGAATTGACAAGCTGATTCTAAAATTCATATGGAAATGCAAAAATCTAGAAGAATCTAAACTACTTAAAAAAAAAAAACAGAACAAAGTTGTAATTTCAAGACTAAGAAAATCTAATTTCAAGACTTACTAGAAAGCCACAACGATCAAGACAGTGTGGTGTTGACATCAAGATAGACAAATAGTAAATGGGACAGAATTGAGAGTCTAGAAATAGGTTCACACATATACAGAAAACTGGGTTTTGACAAAGATACAAAGGCAACTCAGTTGATAAAGGATAATCTTTTCAACAAATAGGGCTGGAATAATTATATACCCATATGCAAAACAAAAAAAAGGAACTTCAGTCCATACCTCCCACCATATTAAAAATTAATTCAGAATATAGGCCTAATCAGAAAACCCAAAACTATAAAACGTACAACAGAAATTCAGCACAGTTATAGGATACAAAATAAAATACAAAAATGAATTGCATTTCTATATACTAACAACACTCATTTGGAAACCAAAATTAAAATCACAATACCATTTAAAATTTTTCCAAAGAACTGAAATAATTAGGTATAAGTCTAATTAAACATGTATAGGATCTGTATGATGAAAATTATAATATGCTGATAAAAAGAATCAAAGAACTCCTATAAATGAAGAGACACACCATGACCATGAACTGGAAAACAACACAGTAAAAATGTCAATTTTAGGGGTGCCTGGGTGGCTCAGTCGTTAAGCATCTGCCTTCAGCTCAGGTCGTGATCCCAGGGTCCTGGGATCGAGCCCCGCATCCGGCTCCCTGCTTGGCGGGAAGCCTGCTTCTCCCTCTCCTGCTCCCCCTGCTTCTGTTCCCTCTCTCTCTGTGTCTCTCTCTGTCAAATAAATAAATAAAATCTTTAAAAAAAAAAAGTCAATTTTACCTAAATTCATTGTTAGGTTCAATGCAATTCCTAGCAAAACCCCAGCAAGGTTTTGTGAATTTATTCTAAAGTTAAATGGAAAGGCACAGGACCTAAATAGCTAAAACAATTAAAAAGAATAAGAAAGTGGGAACTTACTATATAGTTACAGTAATCAAGACAGTGTGGGGCTGGCAGCAGGTTAGATGCATAGATCAACAGAAGAGACTAGAGATCCCAAAATAGATCTATTTGAAATACCAAACTGATTTTTTACAAAGGTGCAAAAGTATTGCGATGGAAGATTTGCGTTTTTGGCAAACAGTGCTGGAGCAATTGGACATTCCTGGGGAGGGAGGGAATGAATCTCAAACTAACCCTTACACCTTATATAAAAACTAACTCAAAATGGATCACAGACTTGAATGTAATGCATAAAACTTTTCCCAAAAGAGGGGGAGAGAGAGAGAGAGGTGGAGGGGGAGGCAAACCATAGGAAACTCTTGACTGTGGAGAACAAACTGGGGGTTGTGGAGGAAGGTGGGTGGGGGAGGGGCTGAGTGATGGGTATTGAGGAGGGCAATTGTGATGAGCACTGGGTGTTGTATGTAGGTGATGAGTCACTAAATTCTATACCTGAAGCCAAAAAAAGGAGAAAAGTCTTTGAGACCTAAGACAAGGAGGATTAGGCCTAGAATTCTTAGCCTTGACACAAAAAGCATGATTCATAAAAAGGAACTTTCATAAATTGAACACAATCAAAATTTTAAACTTTTACTCTGTAAAAGAGAATAAAAAAGCAAGCTACCAGCTGGGAGAAAATAATTTCAAACTACAAATTCAACAAAAGACTTGTATCTAGAATATCTCAAAACTCAAAAGCAAAAAATATCAAACAACCCAATTTTTAAAAAGGTCAAAAAGAAAAAAAGAAAAAAGAAAAAAACATTTCACTGAAGAAGATATACAGATGACAAATAAGCACATGAAAAGATGGTCAATATCATTAGCCATTAGGGAAATACAAATTAAAACTACAATGAGGTATCACTATACACTTATCAAAACAGGCAAAATAAAAGTAGTGTTAACACCAAATGCTGGGGAGGATGTGAAAAAACTGGATTGCTCATACATTGCTATTGGGAATGTAAAATGATACAATTACTCTGGAAAAGAATATGGCAGTTTTTTTTTTTTAAAGATTTTATTTATTTATTTGAGAGAGAAAGAATGAGACAGAGAGAGAGCATGAGAGGGGGGAGGGTGAGAGGGAGAAGCAGACTCCCTGGTGAGCAGGGAGCCTGATGCAGGACTCGATCCCGGGACTCCAGGATCATGACCTGAGCTGAAGGCAGTCGCTTAACCAACTGAGCCACCCAGGCACCCAGAATATGGCAGTTTCTTATAAAACTAAGTATGTCCCTACCATATGGTCCAGAAATCATGCTCTGTAGTATTTATCACAAAGAAACAAAAAATTATACTCATACAAAAACATGTGCATAAATGTTCACAGCAGCTTTATTCTTAATGGCCAAAAACTAGGAACAATGAGTGAATGCTACTCAGCCATCAATAGTAACACAGCAGCTTGGATGGATACAAGGGAATTATGCTAAGTGAAAAAAGCCAACCTCAAATGGTAACATACAAATAATTTCACTTAGGGACACCAGGGTGGCTCAGTTGGTTGAGCATCCAACTCTTGGTTTCAGCTCAGGTCATGATCTCAGGGTTCTGAGATTGAGCCCTGGGACGGGCTCCACACTAAATGGGGAGTCTGCCTCCCCCCCCCCTCTCCCTCTGCTCCTTCCCCTGCTCATGCACTCTCTCTCTCTCTCTCACTGAAATAATTAAATATTTTATTTATTTATTTATTTTTAAATATATTTTTTAAAGATTTTATTTATTTATTTGAGAGAGAGACACACAGCGAGAGAGGGAACACAAGCAGGGGGAGTGGGAGAGGGAGAAGCAGGCTCCTGGCTGAGCAGGGAGCCTGATGTGGGGCTCGATCCCAGGACTCCAGGATCACGACCTAAGCCGAAGGCAGACGCGTAAGGACTGAGCCACCCAGGTGCCCCTATTTTTAGATATCTTTTAATAATATTTTTTTTTTTTTAAGATTTTATTTATTTGCGAGAGAGAGAATGAGATAGAGAGAGCATGAGAGGGAGGAGGGTCAGAAGGAGAAGCAGACTCCCTGCCGAGCAGGGAGCCTGATGTGGGACTCGATCCCGGGACTCCAGGATCATGACCTGAGCCGAAGGCAGTCGCTTAACCAACTGAGCCACCCAGGCGCCCCCTATTTTTAGATGTCTTTAAAAAATAGTTTCACTTACATAACATTCTGGAAATGCTAAAATTATAGAAATGGAGATCACATTAATGATTATCAGGGATGAGGAAGAGGGAGGAAGAAAGGTAGCTGTGGCTATAAAAGGACAGTGATCCTTATGATGAAACTCTTCTGTATCTTGACTGTGGTGCTAGTCACATGAATCTACACATGTGATAAAATCACAAAAAACTACACACACACATGCACACACACACAAATGAGGGCCTAGAAAACATGAAATCTAAACAAGGCTGATGGGTTGTACTGATGTTAATTTCTTGGATGTGACATTGTAGTGCAATTATGTAAGACGTTACCACTGTGGAAAATGGGTGAAGAGTATTTGTGATCCCTCTGTATTATTTCTGAAGCTGCATGTGAATCTACAATTATCTTAAAACAAAAAGGTTAAGGAACAACAACAACAAAACCTTATAAATAAAACACAAGAGAAAATCATTATGGCCTTAGGTTAGGCAAAGATTTCTTAGATACAACATCAAAAGCATGATCCATAAGAAAACCAATTAATAAATTGGTCTTCATCAAAATAAAAAACTTCTGATCTTCAAAAGACCTTGTTAAGAAAAATGGGAAAGAAACCACTGGCTGGAAAAAAAAAATGTATTTGCAAAGCAAATATCTGAAAAAGAACTCATATCCAAATGTAGAAAGAACACTCAAAACTCAATTAAAAAGGACTCATATGACTCATTTCTTAAAATGGGCAAAAGTTTGAACAGAAATTCTACCAAAGAAGATGTACAGATAACAAATAAGCACATGAATTAGAAACTCAACATCATTAGTCATTAGGGAAATACAAATGAAAACCACAATAAATACCACCACACACCTATTGGAATGGCTAAAATTGAGGGGGCATGAGGAAACATTTGGAGATGATGGAGTGATGGTTTTATGTATGGCATACATATGTAAAAACTTACTAAATTTTAAATTTTATATCAAATTTTAATGTATACTTTATCAAATTTAAAGTGTATGTTTTAAATATGTGTTATTTATGCTAAATGAAATAAGTCAGTCAGAGGAAGACAAATACCATATGATTTCACTCATATGTGGAATTTAAGAAGGAAAACAGATGAACATAGGGGAAGGGAAGGAAAAATAAGACAAAAACAGAGAGAGAGGCAAACCATAAGAGATTCTTAACTCTAGGAGACAAACTGAGGGTTGGAGGAGTGGTGGGTGGGGGAATGGGGCAACTGGGTGATGGGCAATAAGGAAGACACTTGATGTAATGAGCCCTGGGTGTTATATGCAACTGATGAATCACTAAATTCTACCTCTGAAACTAATAATACAGTATATGTTAATTGAACTTAAATAAAAAAATTTAAAATATGTGTCATTTATTACATGTCAATTATTATTCAATAAAGCTGTTTTTTAAAAATGGAATACAGCCTCTGAAGCATGTGACACAATATCAGTCTAACCTATGTGTTGTTGAAGTACAAGAAAAAGAATGGGACAGATGAAATATTTGAAGATATGATAGCCAAGATTTAACAAAATTAGTGAAATATAGCCACCCATGAATCCAACATGATCTATGAAACACAAACAGATAAATGCAAAGAAGTCCACACATAGTCACAGTCTAGTCAAACTGCTAAAAACAAAAGATAACAAAATTGTGAAAGCGGCCAGGGGGAAAAAAAAAAAGACATAATACATGTACAGGAACAGTGAGAAGAAAAATAACTGACATCTCATCAGAAGCAATGACAGCCAGAAGACAATGGAAGCACATCTTTGAAGAGATGAAAGACAGACTGTCAGCTTACAATTCCATATCCAGTGAAAATACTCTTCAAAAATGAAGGCAAAATAAAGATACTATCAGACAAAGGCTGAAAGATTTTGTCTCTAGTACACCAGACCTATACAAGATGTGAAAAGTCCTTTAGGGTAAAAAAGAAAGGATACCAGAGAGAAACTCAGTTCTACAGGGAGAAATGAAACACCAGACAAAGTAATATCTTTTTGAAAGACATACCATTGTGTCAGCTGGATCTTCCAGAAAGTAAATGACAAGATAGAGTTAGGAGTGCAAGAGGTTTATTGAGGGTGATGTCTTTGAAAGATAAGAAGAGGGCTCAGAATTTGGCAGGGGAAGCTTTTAGACCACAATGTAAGTTGAACATCTGAGAAAGGAATGGGAAAGGGAGCAGGATTTGGCAGGAAGTTCTTTTGAAATTTTAGCCAGTCTAATAGGGAGCTCCATAGCAAAGCAAACCCACCAGAGAAGCCATGCACTGTGCTGGAATGGTCAAGTCCTGGCCAGCCCACCATGCTTATTCATCAGCTGCAGGCTGCCTAAGGAACCATGACCTCAGTTCTAAAGCTGAGGCAGGTCCTGGATGTTCTTTAACCAGAGGCTCTCAAATAATTGCACTTCTCACAGCTGAACAGTGAGTGTTTTCTTAAAGGCAGATCTGAGCAGCACACCTAGTCTATGGATTCCTAAACTGTATACGTGAAAATAGCAACATAACATGAGGATTTTACTCTATAGTGAAGTAACATATATGACAACAAAGGCACAGAGTATGGGAGGGTGCCAGTTAGAAATACCCTGTATAAAGTTCCTATATTGCCCATGAAACAACATATTATATTTTAAAGGTAGACAGTGATAAGTTACATATGTATATGGTAATCTCCAGAGTAGCGGCTCCAAAATTTTTTGGTTTCAGGACTCCTTTAGACACTTAAAAAATTATTGAAGATACCAAAGAATTTCTGTTTAAATGGGTTAAGTCTATCACTATTTACATATTAAAAATTAAGACTGAGAAAATTTTAAAATAATTACTTTAAAATAATAATAAGCATATTACATGTTAAAGTGGATTTTATGAAAAATAACTATTTTTTCAAAACAAAAAAATGGTGAAAGAGTGGCATTGTTTTACATTTGCAAATCTCTCTTTAATATCTGACTTAAAAGAAGACAAGTACATTCTCATATCTACTTCTTTGGTTTGTGGTGATAACACTTTTTTTGTTGAAGTATATGATCAAAATCTAGCCTCATACCAATATGTAGTTGGAATGCGGGAGTTGTTTTAATAGTTTTTTTAAAGATTTTATTTATTTCACAGAGAGAGAGTGAGAGAGGGAACACAAGCAGGGGGGAGTAGGAGAGGGAGAAGCAGGCTTCCCGCTGAGCAGGGAGCCCGATGCGGGACTCGATCCCGGGACTCCAGGATCATGACCTGAGCTGAAGGCAGTCGCCCAACCAACTGAGCCACCCCGGCGCCCCTTGTTTTAATAGTTTTTAAAGATAATTATGGGTATTCTACTTTGATACTATGCTGAAATTCAACAACTGGTGGTTTCTTAGAGGAATGCAATGTGGAATCTGAATACCTATCAATAAATTCTCATATTGTTTACATTAAAATCCATTAGGCTAATAGTAATCAAAACAATATGGTACTGGCACAAAATGGACACATAAATCAATAGAATAGAATAGAAAACCCAGAAATAAACCCACACTTATATGGTCAATTAATCTAGACAAAAGAGGTAAGAATATGCAATGGAAAAAAAAAGACAGTCTCTTCAACAAATGGTGCTGGGAAAACTGGACAGCTGCATGCAAAAGAATGAAACTGGACCACTTTCTTACACCATACATAAAAACAAACTCAAAATGGGTTGAAGACATAGATGTGAGACCTGAAACCAAAAAAACTCCTAAAAGAAAACATAGACAGTAATCTCTTGAACATCAGTCTTAGCAATATATTTATGGATATGTCTCCTCAGGCAAGGGGAAAAAAATCAAAATAAACTATTGGAACTACACCAAAATAAAACACTTTTGCACAGAAAAGGAAACCATCAATAAATCAAAAAGGCAAACTACTGAAAGATATTTGCAAATGGTATACTCAAAAGGGGTTAGTATCCAAAATATGTAAAGAATTCATACAACTCAACAACAACAAAAAAACAAAACACACAAACAACCCAATCTTAAAATAGGCAGAGGACCTAAACTGACATTTTTCCAGAGAAGACATACAGAAGGCCAATAGACGCATTAAAAGATGCTCAACATCACTCGTCATCAGGGAAATGCAAATCAAAACCATAATGAGCTATCACCTCACACTGGTCAGAATGGCTAAAATCAAAAAGACAAAAAAACGTGTTGATGAGGATGTGGAGAAAAAGGAACCCATGGGCACTGTTGATGGGAATGCAAACTGGTGCAGCCACTGTGGAAAACAGTATGTAAGTTTCTCAAAAAATTAAAAATAGAAATATCATATAATCTAGTAATTCCACTACTATGTATTTACCCAAAGAAAATGAAAAGACTAATTTGAAAAATACATGCACCCCTATGTTTATTGCAACATGATTTACAATAGCTAAGAAAAAGAAGCAGCCCAAGTGTCCATCAGTAGGTGAATGGATAAAGAAAATGTGGTATATAAACAATGGAATATTACTCAGCCATAAAAATAATGAGATATTGCCATTAGCAATAACATGGATGGACCTAGAGGGTATTATGCTAAGTGAAATAAATCAGACAGAAAAAGACAAATACCATATGATTTCACTGATATGTGAAACCTAAAAACCAAAACAAATGAACAAACACACAGACTTTTAAATACAGAGAAGAAACTAGTGGTTTCCAGAGGGGCGGGTAGGGGTGGGTCAAACAGATAAAGAGGATTAAGAAGTACAAACTTCCAGTTATAAAATACAGAGATGAAAAATCACGGAGATGAGAAGTACACCAGAGAGAACACAGTCAATAATACAGTAATAACCTTGTAAGGTGACCAATATCTATATCTATCATGGTGAGGGAGTAATGTATAAATTGTCAAGTCAGTATGTTTTATACCTGAAACTAATACAACACTGTATGTCAATTATACTTCAATAATAATTTTAAAATCCATTAGCCTATTTTTACACTTTGAATAGATCTTTTATACATGATTTTATTACATCATGCATTGGTTATTTGGAAAATACTGGTTTACTGAGATATGTAGGTCTTTCAAATGTTAACACATTTCATTATATAATATCAAAAAATATCATTAATATCACCAATGACCTAATAAGAAACATATCTAAATATTGGGAAAGTGCCAAACTCTCACACATTTACGAATTTCCACAATTCTTTTTTTTTAAATCTCCATAATTCTAAATTTTGCTTGAAAGATGAAATTGTATCATTAGGAACATATAGTGTCAGAGATGACAGTCTCATCTTACTCATTTTTGAGAAATTGTCTGCCAAATACCCAAGTCTGAGTATTCATATTTTTATCTGTCAGTAGTTTTTCAAGGAAGAAATGGTTTTCCCATGAGAAAAAATCAGCTACTTCAATCACAAACACAAATAATTGCTCAAAAATGCTTTCTGCTACTTCCCATTTTGTCACACAGAGTATTAAAAAGTCATGTATTCAAGGATCAAGATTTAAATAGAATTAATAAATTTTATTTCATCAACAGAAATCTAAAGTGACACTGGCTTTTTTTAGAAAAACCCTTTTAAGTGTGTGGCAGTAAAGAATGACTACTAGTACAGTTCGGTGCCACTATCTTGATTCATGCTAAATGGATCAATAGTTTTGCTTATTGCTTTGTACCATCTGTGTGAAGGTTAACACATTTAAAAAGGCAAACAGCATCTGAAATATACTATACAAATAATAAATTATAAAAATAACTTAATCTTTGGATCCTCTAAAGAATCTTGGGGTCCCCTAGGAAGTCCATGGACCACACTCTGAAAACTGCTGTTTGTCAACTGATCAGGTAACGTGCCATCTTCTTAGTTAGGGTTCTCCCAAATGTCAGTATTTGGAGATCTTTTCTCTGGGGCAGGTGTTTCTACAATCCCCTGCCTTGAAGGGATAGGAATGAAATGAGAATTCTCCATCAATAGGAGTTCTGTGAAAATAAAGGGGCTAAGGGTTTCAATATTCAAACTCTCACCCAACATTCCAGTATATTACTCCTACCTCATGCCTGGAAGTCAGACCTCTCTGGTTCAATTTCTCCATAGAAGACACCTCCTGGAAAATTTCACCTGTCTTCATGGCTGGAATAAAGAAACTCTGGATTGGACTATGTTGTGTTCAGATTTAAACAATCCCTCCTCGTTGCTCGCCAATCTTTCATGGTGTTTGGTACTTCCAATTCATCAACTTCCCTAGCCACAGTTCATGAACAACTCATATAATGAAAGGTCAGGGTACACATGAATCTCCTGAGATCAGGTCAGAGCTGATACTCCATCTCTGATGCCCTGTTGGCCACCTTTACAGCCACTGGATGATCATCCTGTGCACATGGTCTCTATCCACACATAACCTTCCTCTGCTTTTCTTAACTTCAGGTCTGTGGTGGATGCTAGAATGTACCACCTAGATCCCTCTTCAGGAATGAAGAATCATTATCCCAGCTGCTGGAGGTACAATTGGCAGGCAACCCTCAGTCCCAGACCATTTTGGAGATTGCCTTGGCTGCAGACAGTCAGTTCATACTAGGTGCCTTTACAGATTGGTCCCAGCATCCAATAACTGATCAACATGTGAGCCTAAAACCCAACTCTCTTATCCCAAGTCAGGGCAACTCTGAAAGGCCATCTGAGTTCCACAGACCCTAATGTATGTGGCTGGCTGTAGTCATTGTTAAACTTCCTTACTCAATGTCTTTGCCCAGTCCTGCTTCCTTCCCCTCTTTTAAAATGTTGATCCTGAAAGCATAAATAATAAATGTTCTGCAAACTAGCCTCTACCTCAGAGTCCGCTTTCTGGGGAATTCACCCAATCTCTGACCAAGTCAAAATGATGTCTTAGTTTTATTTGTAAGATCATTTCCATATCATTACTTCTTCCTTGGGCACCATCCTGTAAATGTGTACATGGATTCAAAAAAGCAGAGCTCCAGTCTCAAGAGGTTATGGTACATTCCAGAATTACTGGGTAAAAAGAACAAGTAGCTTCTTCATGCCTCACTTTACCTCTTCTGTGAAATGGATTACTTGCCCAACTCAAAATAATTGTGTGGAAAGCACTGGAGTCCTATCTCTGCCTCTCACTAGTTATATGACCTCATATAAATCATCTCATTCCTCTGGGATTGATTCCTCATCTGTAATGATGTCTACTACTTATTGAACAAAATGCTAAGAGTGTTACATGCATAATTTTCCATCACCTACATAACCATGTTTGAGGTGCATATTGTCATCATGATGCTGGAGGTTAGGAAGGCAAAGTTGCTCACCTGAGATCACAAAGCTCTTAGTTGCTGGCTCTGAATTCAGACTGAATTCCAGGCTGTTCCAAAGCCTGAGCTCTTAGCAATATCTTCTGCAATCTAAAACAGAGGAACAGTGTTAATAACGGCCCTTCTAGTGCTATGGTGCTATGTGTAAAAAGAGGGAAATGAGGGCGCCTGGGTGGCTCAGTCGTTAAACGTCTGCCTTCAGCTCAGGTCATGATTCCAGGGTCCTGGGATCGAGCCCCACATCAGGCTCCCTCCTTGGTGGGAAGCCTGCTCTCCTTCTCCCACTCCCACTGCTTGTGTTCCTGCTTTCACTATCTCTGTCTCTGTCAAATAAAAAAATCTTAAAAAAAAAAAAAAAGAGGGAAATGAGGGAAGGATTATGGAATGACTTTGTGACTAGTAAAATACTGGACAAGTGATACTAATAACTCAACAGTGTTGAGAAGGGAAAAGCTTTATTTGCTATGTTGATGAGAGAAAGGGCTGGCTTATTCCAGCAGTTCCATGTAAAAGGAAACTAGCATTTGCAATACAAAAATGTTCAGTTAATCAAGACAGCTATCTGGAGCCAACATAGAGCTACCCTTGAGCATCTTTCCAGAACTGATTGCTGGGATGCTAATTTGAATGAAAACATTGTTTCTTCAAAAGAACATCTTTCATAGTGCTAAGAATTAAGATTCTTAGGAAGATGGGGATTCCAACATGGGAAAGTTAGGAGCTCAGAAAATCTTCTTCTCCAAAAATAAAACAAAACAATAAAACTGGAGAAAAATTGTCAAAAACCAATGATTTCAGGACTCCAAAAATTGACAAAAAGACAACAAACTTAGAATTTAATCATGAGGGGCGCCTGGGTGGCTCAGTCGTTAAGCGTCTGCCTTCGGCTCAGGTCATGGTCCCAGGGTCCTGGGATCGAGCCCCACATCAGGCTCCCTGCTCAGCGGGAAGTCTGCTTCTCCCTCTCCCACTCCCCCTGCTTGTGTTCCCTCTCTCGCTGTGTCTCTCTCTGTCAAATAAATAAATAAAATCTTAAAAAAAAAAAAGAATTTAGTCATGAAAAACTACTGAATGATGCAGTATGTGGCCTTATTACTGGGACTGCTCCTACTTCCCCACCCAGCTGGGTCAGTTTCAGTTTTATAAGGGTGGGGCAAGCCCTGAAAACCAAGACTCACTGCGAGGGAGACTTACTTTCTTTGGAGCAGAATGCAAAAACAAACAAAAACCCCTACACCCAACAACGTTATCAGGAAGAGTAGCATCTAGCATCTAGGTAGCAAAAAAAGGTGGGGGGAATACCAGTGAACCAACTACGATGAAGCTTCAGTCTTGGCTCGGGAGAGCAAAGGACCAAAAGACTGGTCAGAAATTTAACAAGGATACAAATGGAGAACCTTAATGAGCTCCCCACATGCCCCAGGCTTACTGGAAGGCTGCAACATGTGCAGGAGAAACCAGAGGGAATTTAAGCCATCCATACATTCTTGGATGACCGTAAGAGTGTCCACACATGTGGAAACGTGAGATGGCCCAAGAGAAATAAAAGCTAAAGGGGCCTTGAAAATGGCCTGAACTTTGAATACATTCCCCAAACTACGCATAGATATATTAGCAACGAGTGGGAACCTTACTGGCTCAAGGTGTTTGAACAGAACCTCTGACTAATCTTTGGCTGACAACTAAGATATGCTGAAGCAGAAGCAACTTCTAGAAAGCCAGGCTTACAAAAACTAAACAAACAAACAAACAAATAAATAAAGTGAGCATAGACACCCGCAGCTGCACATTGTCAGAAAGATGAACACCACGGAATTAGTCCAGACTAGTTTACTAAACAAAAAACAAACAACAACAACAATAACTCTCAGGGGAAAGAACAAGAATCCACAGTTCCTGCAAAATGTTTTCTAAAATGCCAACTTTTATACAAAAGAATTACCAGATATGTAAAGAAATAATGTGAATAATACTTAGGAAATAAAGCAGTCAGTAGAAACTATCTCTGACTAATCTCAGACAATGGAATTGGCAGACAAAGATGTACAAGAAAACTATTTTAAATATATATATTTCAAAGAAATAAAGGAAACCACATCTAAATAATTAAAGGAATAAATGATGACAATGCTCAAGTAGAGAATATCATTAAGAGAAAGAAGTTGTTTTTAAAAACAACACAGTGGAAATTCTGAGATGAAAAATTACAATAACTGAAATGAAAATTTTACCAGCAAGTCTCAAGAAAAGATTTGTGATGGTGAAAGAAAGAATAAATAAACTTGAAGACAGCTCAATGGAAATCTTCCAATAAGAGAAGCAGAGAGAAAATGATTTTTTTTTTTTAAATGGACAGTGCCAGGGCCCCTGGGTGGCTCATTTGGTTAAGCATTGGCCTTTGGCTCAGGTCATCATCCTAGGGTTCTAGGCCCATGTTGGGCTCCCTGCTCAGTGGGGAGCCTGCTTCTCTCTTTCCATCTGCCCCCCCCTTGCTCGTGTTCTCTGTCTCTCAAATAAATAAAATCTTTTTAAAAGATGAACAGTGCCACAGAGAAGTGTGAAACAACATCAAATGCACCAAAATATATGTAATGCAGCTCTAGAAGTAGAAGAAACAGAGATGTGCAAAAAAAATATATTTGAAGAAATGATGGCCAAAACCTTCCTAAATTTGATAAAAAATGTTAATTTACATACCTAAGAAGCACAATGTGCTTCTTAGAGACTCACACCTATACACATCATAGTTAAACTGTTGAAATCCAAAGGCAAAGGGAAAATCTTGAAACCAGCAAAGGGAAAATCTTGAAACCAGCACTGCATATAGAACAATACAATTAATAGCTAACTTCTCATCAGAAACAACAGAAATCAGAGACAGCAAGAGGACATGTGTCAACTAAGAATTCTATATCCAGGAAAACTATCCATTACAGAAGAAAGGAGAAATAAAGATAGCATAGAGTTCTTCTGTAGGAATTTTTAGGTTGCAAATTAGACTTCCTTAATAGTTATAGAGCTGTTCAAATTACTCCATACTGGGTGGGTTTTGGTAGTTAGTGTTTTTCAAGGAAGCAGTTCAATTCATCTAAGTTGTAAGATTTATGGGTGGATATTCTTTTAGTTATCCTTTTGGATATCCTTTATTTCATTCTTTTTTAAAAAATTTTATTTATTTGAGAGTGAGAAAGAGAGAGAGCATGAGATGGGGTAGGGCCAGAGGGAGAAGTAGACTCCCCGCTGAGCAGGGAGCCCAATGCGGGACTCGATCCTGGAACTCCAGGATCATGACCTGAGCTGAAGGCAGACGCTTAACTGACTGAGCCACCCGGGTGTCCCCAGAATACACATTCTTTTCAAATGCCCATGGGACATTTGAACAGATCCCTCCAGAACAGATCACATTTTAGGACACAAACAGGCCTTAACAAAAACAAAAAGATCTAAGTCATGCCATGAATCTTTTCTGACCACAATGCTATGAAACTAGAAGTCAACCACAAGAAAAAATCTGGAAAGACCACAAATACTAGGAGGTTAAACAACATGCTACTAAACAGTAAATGGGTCAACCAGGAAATCAAAGAAGAAATTTTTAAAAATACATGGAAATAAATGAAAATGAAAACGCAATGGTCCAAAACCTTTGGGATGCAGCAAAAGGGATCCTAAGACGGAAGTATACAGCAATACAGGCTTTCATCAAGAAGCAAAAAACATCTCAAACAAACTAACTTTACATGTAAAGGAGCTAGAAAAAGAACAACAAATGTTGCTAAAGGCAGCAGAAGGAAGGAAATAATAAAGAGCAGAGCAGAAATAAATGATATAGAAACTAAAAAAATAATAGAACAGCTTGTTCTTTGAAAAAATTAATTAAATTTATAAACCTCTAGCCAGACCTATCAAGAAGAAAAGAGAAAGGACCCAAATAAATAAAATCACAAATGAAAGAGGAAAAGTAATAACCAACACCAGAAGAATATAAACAATTGTAAGAGAATATTATGAAAAACTATATGCCAACAAATTGGATAACCTGGAAGAAATGGATAAATTCCTAGAAGCATATAGACTACCAGCACTGAATCAGGAAGAAATAGAAAACTTGCACAGACTAATAACTAGCAAAGACATTGAATCAGTAATCAAAAAGCTCCCAACAAACAAAAGTCCAAGACCAGATGGCTGCATAGGTGAATTCTACCAAACATTTAAAGAAGAGTTAATACCTATCTTCTCAAATTATTCCAAAAAAAAATAGAAAAGGAAGAAAAACTTCCAAATTCATTCTATGAGGCCAGCATTACCCTGATACCAAAACTTTGCAAAGACACTACCAAAAGAGAGAGAGAGAGAGAGAGAACATCACGCCAATATCCCTGATGAACACAGATGCAAAAATCCTCAGTAAAATACTAGCAAACCAAATCCAACAATACATTTAAAAAAATCATTCACCACAATCAAGTGGGATTTATTCCTGGGTTGCAAGTGTGGTTCAATATTCGCAAATCAATCAAGGTGATACACCAAACTAATAAAAGAAAGGATAAGAACCATGAACATTTCATTAGATGCAGAAAAAGCATTTGACAAAGTACAACATCCATTCATGATAAAAACCCTCAACAAAGTAGGTTTAGAGAAAACATACCTCAATATAATAAAGGTCGTATATGAAAAACCCACAGCTAATATTGTCAGTGGGGAGAAACTGAGAGCTTTTCCTCTATGATAAGGAACAAGACAAGGATGTCCATTCTCACCACTGTTATTCAACATAGTGCTGGAAGTCCTAGCCACAGCAATCAGACAACGAAAAGAAATAAAAGGCATACAAATCAACATGGAAGAAGTAAAACTTTCACTATTTGCAGATGACATGGTATCTACAAAGAAAACCCAAAAGACTCCACTCAAAAACTGCTAGAACTGATACACATATTCAGTAAAGTCGCAGGATACAAAATCAATGTACAGAAATCTGTTGCATCTATAGACCAATAATGAAGCAGCAGAAAGAGAAATTAAAGAATCAATCCCATTTACAATTACACACACACACACACACACACACACAAAGATATCTAGGAATACACCTAACCAAAGAAGTGAAAGACCTGTGTTCTGAAAACTATAAAATGCTGATGAAAGAAATTGAAGAGGACACAAAGAAATGGAAAGCCGTTCTGGGGGCACCTGGGTGGCTCAGTTGGTTAAGCATCCAACTCTTGATTTTGGCTCTGCTCATGATCTCAGGGTCATGAGATGGCACTCCTTGTTGGGCTCCCAGCTCAGCGGGGAGTCTGCTTGAGATTTTCCCTCATCGTCTCCCTCTGCCCCTCCCCCCACACTCACACGATCTCTCTATATCTAAAATAAATAAATAAATCTTTAAAAAAAAAGAAAAAAGAAAGAAAGCCATTCCATGCTCATGGATTGGAAGAAAAATATTGTTAAAATGTCTATACTACCCAAAGCAATCTACAGATTTAATGCAATCTCTACCAAAGACCAACAACATTTTTCAAAGAACTAAAACAAACAATCCAGAATTTTGTATGGAACCATAAAAGACCCCAAAAAGCCAAAGCAACCTTAAAAAAGAAAAGCAAACTTGGAGGCATCACAATTCCACATTTCAAGTTATATTACAAAGCTGTAATGATCAAGACAGTATGGTACTGGAATGCCCGGGGGGCTCAGTCTGTTAAGTGTCTGACTCTTGAATTCAGCTCAGGTCATGATTTCAAGTCATGGGATCAAGCCCCATGTCAGGCTCCATGACCAGTGGGGAGTCTGCTTGGGGATTTTCTCTCTCCCTCTTCGTCTTTCCCTCCCCGCACTCATGCTCTCTCTCACTCTAGAATAAATAAATCTTAAAAAAAAAAAAGACAGCATGGTACTGGCACAAAAAGAGACACATAGATCAATAGAACAGAAGAGAAAACCCAGAAATGGACCCACAACTATATGGTCAACTAATCTTTGACAAAGCAGGAAAGAACATCCAATGGAAAAAAAGACAGTCTTTTCAACAAATGGTGTTGGCAAAACTGGACAGCAACAGGCAAAAGAATTAAGCTGGACCACTTTTTTTTTTTAAGATTTTATTTATTTGAGAGGAAGAGAATGAGAGAGAGAGAGAGCACATGAGAAGGGGGAGGGTCAGAGGGAGAAGCAGACTCCCTGCTGAGCAGAGAGCCTGATGCGGGACTCGATCCCGGGACTCCAGGATCATGACCTGAGCCGAAGGCAGTCGCTTAACCAACTGAGCCACCCAGCCCCAACTGAACCACTTTCTTAAACCATTCACAAAAATAAACTCAAAATGGATTACAGACCAAAATGTGAGCCTGAAACCATAAAAATCCTAGAAGAGAGCACCAGCAGTAATTTCTTTGACACTGGCTGTAGCAACTTCTTCATAAATGTCTCCTGGGGCAAGGGAAATAAAAGCAAAAATAAACTACTGGGACTTCATCAAAATAAAAATCTTCTGCACAGTGAAGGAAACCATCAACAAAACTAAAAGGCAACCTACTGAATGGGAATATATATTGGCAAGTAATATGCAATAAAGGTTTAGTATCCAAAATATATAAGGAACTTATAAAATTCAACACCGAAAAACAAATAATCCAATTAAAAATGGGCAGAAGACATGAACAGACATTTCTCTAAAGAAGACATCCAGATGCGGATGCCTGGGTGGCTCAGTCAGTTTAGTGTCTGACACTTGATTTTGGCTCAGGTCATGATCTCAGGGTCATGAGATGGAACCCTGCATCAGACTCTGCACTTAGTGTGGAGCCTGCTTGGGATTCTCTCTCTCCCTCTCCCTCTGCCCCTCCCTACTCTTTCTCTCTCGATCTCTCAATAAAATAAAATCTTTAAAAAAAAGAAGATACCCAGATGGCAAATAGACACATGAAAAGATGCTCAACATCACTCATCATCAGGGAAATACAAATCAAAACTACAATGAAATGTCACCTCACACCTGTCAGAATGGCTAAAGTCAACAACACAAGAAACAATACATTTGGCAAAGATGAGGAGAAAAGGGAAACCTCTTGCATGGTTGGTGGGATTGCAAACTGGTGCAGCTACTCTGGGAAACAGTATGGAGGGGTTCCTCAAAAATTAAAATAGAACTACCCTATAATACAGCAATTGTACTACTAGGTATTTATCCAAAGGTTACAAAAATACTAATTCAAAGGGATACACACACCCTAATGTGTATAGCAGCATTGTCTACAATAGCCAAATTATGGAAACAGCCCAAGTGTCCATTGACTGGTGAATGGATAAAAAAGATGTGGTATATATATACATACACAATGGAATATTACTCAGCCATAAAAAGAATGAAATCTTGCCATTTGCAATGACATGGATGGAGCTAGAGAATACTATGCTAAGCAAAATAAGTCAGTCAGAGAAAGACAAATACCATATGATTTCACTCATATATATAATTCAAGAAACAAAGCAAATGAGCAAAGGGGGGTGGAGAGAGAGGCAAACAAGGAAACAGACTCTTAACTATAGAGAACACACTGATGGTTACCAGAGGGGAAGTGGGTGGGTGGGGGATAGGTTAAATAGGTGATGGGGATTAAGGAAGGCATGTGTTGTGATGAGCACTTGGTGTTCTATGGAAGTACTGAATCACTATACTGTATATCTGGAACTAATATTACACCCTATGTTAACTAACTGGAACTAAAATAAAAACTTAAAAATTTTTTTGAATGTCCTATTTCACAGAAGTGGAAAAGCCAATTCTCAAATTCCTATGAAATTGCAAGAGCCTTGAGGAGAAACATTGGTCAAATTTGGAGGATTTACATTCCCTATTTCAAAACTTACTGTAAAGCTACAAGAATCAAAACACCATGGTACTGGCATAAGAATAGACATTTAGACCAATGAAATAAAATTGAAAATCTAGAAATAAAACAACACATCTATGGCCAATTGATTTGGGATGAGGGACCAAAACCATTCAAAGGGAGGAAAAATAGTATCTTCAACACATGATGATGGGACAACTGGATAGCCACATACAAAAGAATGAAGTCAGATCCCTACCTCATACTATATATAAAAATTACCTAGAAATAGATCAGTGACCTGATGTAAGACCTAAATTTATAAAACTCTTAAAACATATTGGCAAATCTTCTTGACTTTGGATTTGGCAATGGATTCTTGCATGAGCAAAACTAAATTTAAATTTCATCAAAACTTAAAACTTTTGTGTATCAAAGGATATTTTCTGGAAAGTGAAAAGACAACCTACAGAATGGGAGAAAATGCTTGCAATGTATATCTCTAATAAGGGACTAGTATCCAGAATATTTAAAGAACTCTTACAGCAAAAGACAAACAAAATTTTTAAATGCAAAAGGACTTATATAGACATTTTTTCTAAGGTCTACTAATGGGCAACAAACACATGAAAAGATGCTCAACAGCATTATTCATTAAGGGAAATGCAAATCAAATCTACAATGAAGTACCATTTCATATTCTCTAAAATGTCTGTACTTAAAAAAAGAAAAAGAAGGCATTAGTTGAAAGATGCTTTGTGAGGAGAGGGAAGATGGAGGAAGAGTAGGGGACCCTTGCTTCATCTGATCCCTTGAATTCAGCTAGATATCTCTCAAATCATTCTGAACACCTGTAATTCAACCTGAGATCTAAGAAAATAATTGCTGCAATTCTACAAATAGAAAAGTGACCACTTTTTGCAAGGTAGGAGGTGAAGAGAAGTGAATCTGAGGGGACATATAGGAAGATAAACCATGGGGGGAAGGAGCATCTGTAAGCCAGCTGCTGGAAAGTGATACAGCAGCAGAGTGCAAAATCCGAACTTTTAGAAGTCTGCTCCAGGGAGGGATGTCCTGCCTGAAAGGTGCTCAGGTGGTGAAGCAGGGCAGAATCCTAGGTGGGACAGTGTAGTCTCAGGATCCCTGGGGTCACAGAAAGAACTGGGGTGCCTGAGTGCAGCAGAGTTCCCAAGCATTGGATCAGGGAAGCTGGCTATAATCAGCAAGCTGGGGAGTGGGCCCTCAGCTCACTGTTGCCATAAACCATGAACCAAGGCCTGATCAGGTGACCGCTCTCCAAACAGGGGCCCGACAAGCAGCAGAACTGTGGCGACCCTCCTCCCTCCCCTGGGAAGATTGGTGGGGGTGCACACTGCAGGGGGTCTGCAGAAATTGGCACACACAAATGTGATTGATTGCTTTTCCCTGAGGGTGCACTGAGGAGTGAGGACTGTGCTCATTCAGCTCCCCAGCTAGAAATCAGGGCAACGCCATTTTAATTCTTTTTTTCCATCCTCTAAAGTGGTGTGGAAAGCCTTCAAGGAACAGAAGCCACATAGAGCAACCCCAAGCAGCTTACACTGAGCCCAGCCCCTGGCATGTGGCAGTGCAACTCTGTCCAGGCAAAGATACTTGAGAATCAGTGCAACAGGCCCCTCCCCCAGAAGACCAGCAGGAACATCAGGCTAATACCAAGTATATGGATCACACAGAACTGAAAAACTGTACTAGGGGAAAATAGAATATAGAATTCGAGGTTTTTTCTCATTAGTCATTAGTCTTTCAGCTTAAAATTTTCTTTTTCTTTTCTTTCTTTTTCTTTTCAACTAGTTTATTTTATCAACTCTTTGTTTTTAAGTCTAATTTTCATTTTTACATTCATATTCTATAGATATATTCTTCATTTTTGGCTTCCTTTCACTGTATTCAATTTTATTTTATTTTTTGTATATATATATAAGTTTTTCTTTCTTTACAATTCTGGGATCTAGTGTCTTCTAACAAAGATACCAAAATACACCCAGGACCAAGTATATCACCCTGTTTTGTCCATCTGTGAGATTATATTCTCTCTTTTTTCCCTTTTCTTTTACTTCTTCTTTTTTTTTTTTTTTTTTGGTTTTGGATCTCTTCGGATTTGTCTAGTATGTATCTTGTTGGGGTCATGGTTGATATTTTTAATTTTGTTCTCTTGTTCATCTCTTCTTCTGTGGACAAAATTACTAGAAGGAGAAATTCACACACACAAAAAGAAAGAACCAGAGGTAATACTCACTGCCATAGATTTAATCAATATGGATACAAGTAAAATGTCAGGCCTAGATTTCAGAAAAATGATTATAAAGATACTAACAGGGCTTGTAAGCATAAAAGACCCTAGAGAATCCCTTAGTACAGAAATAAAAGAACTAAAAATCTAATCAGGCTGAAATTAAAAATGCTTTAACTGAGATGTAGCCTAAAATGGAGAGTCTAAAGGCTAGGGTAAATGAGGCAGAAGAGAGAGTCGGTGATCTAGAAGACAAAACGTTGGAAAGTAAGGAAGCTGAGGAAAAGAGAGGAGGAAAACAGCTAATGGATCATGAGGGGAGGCTTTGAGAAATCAGTGACACCATAAAGCCAAACAATATTAGAATTATTGGGGTCACAGAGGAAGGAGAAAGAGAGGGACAGAAGGTCCCTCAGATAAAGGGCTAGTATCCAAGATCTATAAAGAACTGATCAAACTCAAAACCCCAAAAAACAAATAATCCAGTCAAGAAATAGGCAGAAGATATGAACAGACATTTCTCCAAAGACATCCAAATGGCCAACAGACACATGAAAAAATGCTCCACTTCCCTTGGCATCAGGGAAATACAAAGCAAAACCACAATGAGATACTACCTTACACCAGTTAGAATGGCTAAAATTAACAAGTCAGGAAACAACAAATATTGGTGAGGATGTGGAGAAAGGGGAACCCTCTTACACTGTTGGTGGGAATGCAAGCTGGTACAGCCACTCTGGAAAACAGTATGGAGGTTCCTCAAGAAGTTAAAAATAGATGTACCGTATGACCCAGCAACTGCACTACTAGGTATTTACCCCAAAGATACAAGCAAAATGATCCAAAGGGGCACCTTCACCCCAATGTTTATAGCAGCAATGTCCACAATAGCCAAACTATGGAAAGAGTCCAGATGTTCATCAACAGATGAATGGATAAAGAAGTTATGGTATATATATATGCAATGGAATATTGCTTAGCCATCAGGAAGGATGAATAGTTGCCATTTACATCGATGTGGATGGAAATGGAGGGTATTATGCTGAGTGAAATAAGTCAATCAGAGAAACACAATTATCATATGGTTTCACTCATATGTGGAATATAAGAAACAGCACAGAGGATCATAGGGGAAGGGAGGAAAAACTGAATGGGAAGTAATCAGAGAGGGAGACAAATCATGAGAGACTCTTAACTATAGGAAACAAACTGAGGGTTGCTGGAGGGGAGGTGGTGGGATGATGGGGTAATAGGGTGATGGGCATTAAAGAGGGCATGTGATGCAATGAGCACTAGGTGTTATATGCAACTGATGAATTATTGAACACTCCATCTGAAGGTAATGATGTACTATATGTTGGCTAATTGAATTTAAATTTAAAAAAAGAAAAAGAAGGAAAATATGAAGTGTTGTTGAGGATTTCGAGAAACTAGAACCCTTGTCCATTGAGGAAATGTAAATGGCTCAGTCACAGGGGAGGAATGTTTAGTGCTCCTTCAAAAAGTTAAATATAGAATTATCATATATCCCAGCAACTCCATTCCTAGGGATATACACAGAAAAATTGAAAACAGTTAATCCAGTATATGTACACACATGTTCGTGGCAACACCATTTTTAAAAGATTTTATTTATTTGAGAGAGAGAGGAGGAGCAGGGGGAGGGCAGAGGGAAAGAGACAAGCAGACTCCCCATTAAGCATGGAACCCAGGACCCCACAATCATGACCTGAGCCAAAATCAGACACTTAACTGATTGATTGAGCCACCCAGGCACCCCAATTCATAGCAACACTATTAACAATAGCCAAAAGGAAGAAATATCCCAAATATCCATCGACAGATGAATAGATAAAGAAATTGTGATACATACATACAATGGAATATTATTGGAATAAAGTAGCAATACATAATACAATGTGGATGAACCTTGAAAACATGCTAAGTGAAAGAAGTTAGACATAAAATGCCATATATTACATGATTCCATTTACATGAAATACCTAGAATAGGAAAATTCATAGAAACAGAAGCTGCCTGGTGGTTGCCTGAGGTGGAATGGGTAGGAAATGGGGAATAACAGACTAATTGGTACAGGTTTTCCATTTGGGGTGATAAAAATGTTACGGAACTAAATATAGGTGGTGGTTACACAACATTGTGAATGCACTAAATGCCACAGAATTATCTTTAAAATGGCTAATTTTACATTATGTGAATTTCATCTCAATTAAAAAGAAAAGTCAATAAAAGACATTGAGATTGCAAAAGAACAAATAAAATATCTTTATCTGAAGATGACTGCCTATGTAGAAAATTACAAAGAATCTAAAAAGACAAAAAACAAAACAAAACAAAAAAACCCAGCCCCAAATCTCCTAAAACTAGTATGAATTCAGTAATGTCACAGGATATAAGATCAACACATAACCAATTGCATTTCTACCGCCTAGCAATAAACACACTGTAATTGAATTTTAAAACACAATTTAAAATGTATACTTAGTTATAAATGTAACAAAATACATGAAGGACCTACATCCTTCTAATTACAAAATGCTAATGAAATAAATAAGATTTTTTTTTTAATGTTCTGGTTGCTCAACATAGTGAAGATATCAGTTCTCTCCAAAATGATCTACACAATTCCTTTCAAAATCCCAGCTCTATGTTTTGAAGACATAGATAAACTTATTATAGACTATGTAGAAAGGCAAAGGAATGGCAATAGATAAAATAATTTTGAAACAAAAAAGAACAGAGTTAGAAATCACTCTCTTCAATGTTAAAAAAATTCCTATATAGCTAACATAATTAACACAGTGTGGCTCTAGCAGAAAGATATACACATAGACCAATGAGACAGAATAGTAAATCCATAAATAGACCAAACATATAAACCTGACATTTCATAAAGGTGAAAAAGCAATTCAATGGAGAAAAGATGGTCTTTTGTCAAATGGTGCTGGAGTAATTGGATAATTCATAGGTACCAAAAAAAAAAAAAAAAAAAAATCAACCCAAACCTCACACCTTCCACAAACATTAACTCAAAGTGGATCATGGATTGAAATGTAAAATATAAAACTATGAAACATTACAAAAAATATAGGATAAAATCTTTGGGATCTAGGGCTAGGCAAAGAATTCTTAGATATGTTGCTAAAAAAAATAATAAATGAAAGAAAAATGATAAATTGGAGTTTATCAAAATAAAAAAGTTTACTTTAGTGAAAGACCCTGTTAAAGGAAGAGAAGACAAGCTACAGGCTGGGAGAATATACTTGCTAACGCTGTACTTAATAAAAGTCCCTATCTACAATATGTTTTAAAATTCTGAAAGCTCAACATTAGAAAAACAAGCCAACCAGAAAATGGCCAAAATATATGAATAGACATTTCATCAAATAGGAAATAATTATGGCACATAAGCACATGTAAACATGTTCAACATTATTAATCATTACAGAAATGCAAATTAAAATCACAAGAAAATATAACTATACGCCAATTAGAATTGCTAAAATAAAGAAGTGTTAAGCAAGATGGCAGACTAGGAAGCTCCAGGCCCTCATTCTCCCATGGAAACATTAAAAATACAATTAGAGACTGACTAATGTAATTTTATAGGAGTTCTGGAAACCAAACTCTACAGCAACCAAGCAAATGCACAATGAAGAAAAAGCCACATTCAAATGGTAGGAAATGTCGAGGCATTTTAAATTCATCCTCACCCCACCTTCTCCCAGATGCACAGCATGGTTGAGAGGAAATAACCTAATTCCCCGTTCCCTCCCTCAGACTGGAAGGACTAATCTGTGGGCTACCTGAAGAACTGGTTTCTGTCTTGCCCAACTCAAAGCTCAGAGAGGGAACAGCATAGCTCAGAACTCAGATTGGCAGAACTCATGGAAGGCAGTGGAGGACACAATAGCACATGAAAAATGCAGACCTGGATTTTTGGACACCTGGAGCAAGAATTACAGGCAAAGAAACACAAAAGAACATCTAAGGCCCTAAGAGGCTTTGGTGAGATTCTTTGGGAAGTTAACACATTTAAGGGCAGTCATTTATTCTGGAGAAATTAGAAGGAAAAATTGCACACATATGGCTGAAGCAAGATGCATGTCCAAAAAGAACTGAGAAAGTGTTAGTTTTATGCCAGACAAATCTCAAGGCTAAAGACATGCCCTGCTAATTACTGAAGGTCTTTCATGTTTGTCTGCAAAGACAAGGAGAGGTGGCTGTTTTCCCCTATGCCCAATTTTCAACAAAAGATCACAAAACATACACAGAAACTAAGGGCATATTCTAAGCAACAAAATAAATCTCCAAAAGCCATCCTTGAAGAAACACAGGTTCTGGACTTACTAGACAATGTCTTTAAAACAAGTGTCTTAAGTGCTCAGAAATAAAGGGAAACTTGGACAAAGACTAAAGGAAATCAGGAAAATAATATATGAACAAAATAATACTGAACAAAGAGATAGTAATAGTAGAAGGGAGCCAAAAAGTAACTCTGGAGCTGAAAATACAATGAACTGAAAAATTTACTAGATAGGTTCATCAGCAGACTTGAACAGACAGAAGAATCAGTAAACTTGAAGGCAGGTCGTTTGAAATTACTGAGTCTGAGGAACGAAAAGAAAAAAAAATGAAGAAAAGTGACTAGAATATGAGGGACTTATAGGACACCATCAAGAGGATCAATGTATACACGATAGGAATCCTAGAGGAAGAGAGAGATAAAGGGGCAGAGAGATTATTTGAAGAAAATTTCCAAAATTTGAGGAAAAAACAAAGCTCTACAAATTCAAGAAGCTCAGCAATCTCGAGTAGGATAAATCCAGAGACACACACCAAGACACATTATAACTGCACTGGGAAGAGCCAAACACAAAAAGAGAATCTCAAAAGCTGAAAAACAGTTGAGCTATTCAGCACATACAAGGAATCACAAGTAAGATTATTAGTGGATTTCTCAGGAGAAATTTTGCAGGACAGAAGGCAATTCGATTATATATATTTTAAAAAGAAGAAAAGAGGAAGAAGGAGGAGGAGGAGAAAAAATGTCAACTGAGAATTTTATATCTGGCAAAACAGTTCTTTAAAAATAAGAAAGAAATTAAGGAATTCCCAAACAAGCTGAGGGAAGTCATTGCTACTAGATCTGCCCACAAGAAACGTTCAAAGAAGTCCTTCAAGTTGAAATGGAAGGACACTAGACCTCCCCTGTGAAACTCCTAGAAGCTCCTAGAGCAAACAGAGAGATACAGATCATTGACAAGAGTCATTTTATTTTTACTATTTTTGACACACAATGTTATGCCAGTTTCAAGTGTACCACACAGTATTTTGACAACTGCAGACATTATACTGTGCTCACCACAAGTGTAGCTACCATCTGTCACCATACAACACTATTACAGCACCACGGACTATATTCCCTACACTGTACCTTTTATCCCCATGATTATTCATTCTGCAACTGGAAGCCTGTACCTCCTACTCCCACGTACCATTTTGCCCATCCCTCCACCCTCCTCCCCTCTGGCAACCACCAGTTTGCTCTGTATTTATGGATCTGTTTCTGCTTTTTTTGTTTATTCATTTGTTCTGTTTTTTAGATTCTATACATAAGTAAAATTATATAGTATTTTCTCAGTCTTATTTCACTTAGCATAATACCCTCTGGGTCCATCTGTGTTGTCACAAACAGCAAAATTTCATCATTTTTTATGGCTGCATATATCCCATTATGTATATATACCACATCTTTTTTATCTGCTCATTTGTCCATGGACACGTGGGTTACTTCCTTGTCTTGCCTATTGTAAATAATGTTGCAATGAACATAGAGGTGCATATATCTTTTCAAAATAGTGTTTTTGTTTTCTGTAGGTAAATACCCAGTAGTGGAATTGCTGGATAATATGGTAGTTCTATTTTTAATTTTTTGAGAAACCTCCATACTGCCTCCCACAGTGGCTGCACCAATTTACATTCCCACCAATAGTGCACAAGAGTTCCTTTTTCTCTACATCCTCACCAACTTATTTCTTGTCTTTTTTACTTTAGTCACTCTGACAGTTATGAGGTGATATCTCATTGCCGTTTTGATTTGTATTTCCCTGATGATCAGTGATGTTGAGCATCTTTTCATGTGTCTATTGGCCATCTGTATGTCTTCTTTGGAAAAATGTGTCTTTAGGTCTTCTGCCCATTTTAACTGCATTATTTGTTGTTGTTTTTGGTGTTGAGTCATCTTAAGTTCTTTATATATTTTTGGTATTAACCCCCATAAGGTATATCATTTGCAAATATCTTCTCCCATTCAGTAGGTTGCCTTTTTGTCCTTTGATTGTTTCCTTCACTGAGCAAACCCTTTTTATTTATTTTTATTTTGATGTAGTCCCAAGTTTATTTTTCCTTTTGTTTCCCTTGCCTCAGGAGAACTATCTAGAAAAACGTTGCTATGGCTGATGTCAAAGACGTTACTGCCTATGTTTTCTTTTAGGAGTTTTATGGTTTCAGGTCTCACATTTAGGTTTTAATCCATTGTGAGTTTATTTTTGTGCATGGTATAAGAAAATGGTCCAGTTTCATTCTTTTGCATGAAGCTTTCCAGTTTTCCCAGCACCATTTGTTGAAGAGACTGCCTTTTCCCCATTGTATATTTTTGCCTCCTTGGTCATAGATTAGTTGACCATGTAAATATGGGTTTATTTCTGGGCTCTCTATTCTGTTCCATTGATCTATGTGCCTTTTTTGTGCTGGTATCGTACTATTTTGATTACTACACCTTTGTAGTATATCTTGAAACCTAGGATTGTGATACCTCCAGCTTTGTTCTTCTTTCTCAAGATTGCTTTGGTTGTTATTCACAGTCTTTGTGGTTCTATACAAATTTTAGTATTACTTAACATCAGTCTTGGCAGTGCTTTTCTGGATGACATTGAAGGCACAAGTAACAAAAACAAGAATTAACAAGTGGGACCACATCAAATTAAAAATTTCTTCACAGCAAAAGAAACAATCAATAAAAATGAAAAGGAAACCTACAGAATGTGAGAAAATATTTACAAACCACCTATCTGACAAGGGGTCAATATCCAAAATATATAAGGAACTCGATTGCAAAATATTCTGATTACAAAATGGGCAGAGGAGACTTCTGGGGAAGACGGCAGAGTAGGAGAACTCTAAGCTCACCTTGTTCCACAGTTACAAGTAGATAACACCCACATGAGTGTAAATAACCCAGAAAATGACCTGAAAACTGGCAGAACACAATTTCCACAGCTAAATGTAGTGAAGAGGTCACATGAAGGAGGGTAGGAAGGGCAGACATACAGGACTGTCCTCAGGAAGGAGAGATGGCATGAGTGCAGAGAAAGGAGAGAAACAAACTCTCACACTAGGTGCCCCAGGCACAGGGAACCCACAGGAGGTAGATGAATCCAGTAACATTCAAATTTGAAAACCAGAGGGGCTGAATTTCATGAGTTTTTAAAATCTGTGGGGCTTAACACTTGGGACTTTAAAAATTACAGGCTCAGCTCTGGAAGAGCTAGAGGGTGATAGAAAATGGAGTCCCCGGCCTTAAAAAGATAGCACAATAAACAGCCCTGTGGAGATAGAGCAAAAAAGCAGCAGTTTGAAAAATGTCTGGGGTACATGGGAGGGATATTTGTTTACTCATCTCAGAGCATGTGCTGTAGGGGCAGGGATCATTGGACACTTCTCCAAGAACAAAAGAGCTGGCAAGCACCATCCCCACCCCCGCCCCGGCCTGCCCCAGCCTTGACACACAGACACCTCTGAAAACTAGTGCAGCACCAACATGCTCAACCTAACCTGCTAACAGTGTGCTGTGCCCCTGTGATCTCCGGTGGACAGAGTCCCTTCCAGCTGGCCTCATTCCCACAACAGACCAGCACAAACTTTGCTAACACTGCATGCCCTGCCCTATATTCTTCTGTGGATCTGCCCCCTAGAGCCAGGCCTTGGTTCCAGGTACCCCCCACCCCCACCCCACAGCAGACCAGTGGACCTTGCTGGCACTGTCTCCCACCCCCATGTCCTCCTATGGACCTGCCTTCTTAAATACACCTTTGGCCAAGCCCATCCGAAGTTGTGCCATAAGCATAGCAGTGTGCAAGCAGCCCCAATAGGGGCCAGCACCACTCCAAAGTGACTCCTGCCCCAGAGAGAGGGGAAGAAAACCACCCACAGCTGTCCAACTGAGGCCCCAGCAGTAGACTAGGAGTAGACACTAGTTTTGACTACAGGCCCCACCCACCAATAAAAGCTTCTCTGAGACGACACAGGGAGAGTGCCCTGCAGTTCTGTGCTACTGAATCTCTGACAAAGGCCTGGTCTGATTCAATTCAAGCCCAAGGCAGCCCCAGGCTGGCCCACTAACAACAAAGGACCAAACCCTGCCCTCAATAATGGCAAAGAGAGCCACTGCAGATGACTGGTCTGAAGACAAACACAACTCAACCATAACAGTAGGGCACACACAACACACAAAGGAGACACTTCTGAAACACCAGGTTCGGTAAGCAGAGGATACTGTACTGCAGGACGCTATAGGACCTCTTCCTCATAAGACCATGACTTTCAAGAACAGGAAATGTAGCTGACTTTCCTAACACATAGAAACAGACACAGAGAGTTAGACAAAATGAGGAGACAGAGGAATATGTCCCAAATGAAAGGACAGAACAAAATCACAGCAAGAGAGCTAAACAAAACAGTGATAAGTAATATGTTTGATAGAAAATTTAAAGTAATAGTCATAAAGATATTCACTGGACTTGAGAAAAGAGTGGAGAACCTCAATGAGACCTTCAAAAAGGAGAATACATAAAAAAGAACAAATCAGAAATGAAGAACTGAGTAACTGAAATTAAAAATACATTAGAAGGAATAAAAAGACTACAGGAAACAGAAGAACAGATCAGTGACTCTGGAGATATCCAGATCCAGGAGCACAGACAGCCCCCAACAAAATCAACCCAAGGAGTTCTACACCAAGACATGTGGGAATTAAAATGGCAAAAAAGTGGTGATAAAGGATTTTAAAAGCAGCAAGAGAGAAAACAGTTGCATACAAGGGGAACCACATTAGGCTATCAGCTGATTTTTCAGTAGGACTTTGCAGGCCAGAAGGGAGTGGCATGATATATATATCCATGTTGAAGGAAAAAACATGCAGCCAAGAATACTCTATCCAGCAAGGCTATCATTCACAATAGAAGATAAAGTGTTTCCCAGACGAACAAAAGTTAAAGGAATTAATGACCACTAAACCGGCCCTACAAAATATGTTAAAGGGGACTCTTTGAGTGGAAAAGAAAAACCATAAGTAGGAGTAAGAAAAGTAGATGGCACAAAAGCAGTAAAAATAAGTATCTCTGTGAAAATCAGTCAAGAGATTCACAAAATAAAAGGATGTAAGGTATGACATCATATACCTAAAATGTGGAGAGGAGATGAGTAAAGAATGGGTTCACACTGAAATGATCACCAACTTAATATAGACTGCTATATGCAGAAGATGTTACATATAAACCTAATGGTAACCACAAATAAAAAAACAGTAATAGATATGCAAAGAATAAAGAGAGTGAGAAGAAAAGAACAGAGAAGAACTACAAAGCAACCATAACAAGTAAGAAAATGGTAATAAGTACTTACCTATCAGTAATGATGTCGCTGTAGATTTTTCCCTTTCAGCATTAAAAAAACTAATGTAACACTGTATGTTAACTATACTGGAATTTTAAAAAAATATATTACTTTGAATGTAAATGGACTCCAATCAAAAGACACAAGGTGACAGAATGGATTAAAAAACAAGACCCATCTATATGCTGTCCTACAAGAGACTCAGTTCAGACCTAAAGACACATAGAGACAGAATGAAAGTGAGGGGATGGAGAAACATTTATCATGCAAGTGAATATCAAAAGAAAGCCAGAGAAGCAATACTTACATCAGACAAAACAGACTTTAAAACAAATAGATTTGTAATAAGAGAGAAAGAAGGACACTATATAATCATAAAAGGAACAATCCAACAAGAAGAAATAACAATTGGGGCGCCTGGGTGGCTCAGTCGGTTAAGCGGCTGCCTTCGGCTCAGGTCATGATCCTGGGGTCCTGGGATCGAGCCCCGCGTCGGGCTCCCTGCTCAGTGGAGAGTCTGCTTCTCCCTCTCTCTCTGCCTGCCTCTCTGCCTACTTGTGCTCTCTATCTCTCTCTCAAATAAATAAATAAAATCTTAAAAAAAAAAAAAGAAGAAATAACAATTGTAAATATTTATGCACCAATATAGGAGCACCCAAATACATAAACCAGCTAATAACAAATATAAAGATATTAATCAATAATAATACAATAATAGCAGGGCACCTTAACACTCCACTTACATCAATGGACAGATCATCCAAACAGAAAATCAACAAGGAAACTGGCTTTGAATGACCCACTGGACCAGATGGATTTAACAGACATGTTTAGAACATTCCATCCTAACACAGCAGAATACACATTCTTTTCAAATGCACATGGGACAGTCTCCAGAATAGATCACATATTAGGCCACAAGTCTCAACAAATTCAAGAAGATCCGAAGTCATACCATGCGCCTTCTCTGACCAAAATGCTATGAAACTGGAAGTCAACCACAAGAAAAAAAATCTGGAAAGACCACAAATACATGGAGGTTAAATAATCTACTAAACAATGAATGGCTCAACCAGGAAATCAAAAAAGAAATAAAAAAATAAATAAATGGAAATAAGAGAAAATAAAAACACAATGGTCCAAAACTTTGGGATACAGCAAAAGTGGTCCTAAGAGGGAAGTATATAGCAATACAGGCCTACCTTGAGAAGCAAGAAACATCTCAAATAAACAACACAACCTTACACCTAAAGGAGCTAGAAAAAGAACAAAGCCTAAAGCCAGAAGAAGGGAAATAATAAAGATTAGAGCAGAAATAAATGATATAGAAACTAAAAAACAAACAAAATAGAACAGATTAATGATATCAGCATCCTATACCTTGAAAAGATCAAAACTGATAAATCTTCAGCCAGACTCATCCAAGGCCGGGGTGGGGTGGGGGGCTCAAATAAACACTATTAAAAATGAAAGAGAAGAAATAACAACTAACACCACAGAAATACAAAGGATTATAAAAGAATATTTTGAAAAATTAAATGCCAACAAATTAAACAACCTAGAAGAAATGTATAAATATCTAGAAACATATAACCTCTCAAAACTGAATCAGGAAGAAATTGAAAATTTGAACAGACCAATTACCAAAAATAAAATTGAATCAGTAATCCAAAAAACTCCCAACAAACAAAAGTCCAGGATCAGGCAGATGCACAGGTAAATTCTACCATTCTACCAAATATTAAACAGTTAACATCTATTTTTCTCAAACTATGCAAAAAAAAAAAAAAAAAAGAGAAGATGTCAAAATTTTCCAAATTCATTGTATGAGGCCAGCATTATCCCAATACCAAAATAAAAACCAGATAAAGAGACTACAAAAAGGGGTCCCTGGGTGGCTCAGTCATTAAGCGTCTGCCTTCGGCTCAGGTCATGGTCTCAGGGTCCTGGGATCGAGCCCCGCATCGGGCTCCCCGCTCAGTGGGAAACCTGCTTCTCCCTCTCTCACTCCCCCTGCTTGTGTTCCTGCTCTCACTGTGTCTCTCTCTGTCAAATAAATAAATAAAATCTTAAAAAAAAAGAGAGACTACAAAAAAAGAGAACTACAGGCCAGTATCTCTGATGAATATTGATGCAAAAATCCTCAACAAAATATTAGCAAACTATAACCAACAATACATTTAAAAAAATCATTCACCATAATCAAGTGGGATTTATTCCTGGAATGCAAGTGTGGTTCAATATTCGCAAACCAATCAATGTGATATGTCACATCAACAAGAGAAATGATAAAAACCATATGACCATTTCAATAGATTCAGAAAAAGCATTTGACAAAGTACAACATCTATTCATGATAGAAACCCTCAACAAAGTAGGTTTTAGAGGACCCACACCTAACATCATCCTCAATGGTGAAAAACTGAGAGCTCTTCCCCTAAGCTCAGGAACAAGATAGGGATAACAGATAACAAAAAGAAAAGAAAAAGAAAAGGTAGTCAAATTGGTAAGGAAGAAGTAAAACTTCACTATTTGCAGATGACATGATACTATATATAGAAAACCCAAGACTCCACACACACACAAAAACAACTACTAGTACTGATAAATGAATTCAATAAGGTCACAGAATACAAAATCAATATATAGAAATCCACTGCATTTGCATACACTAATAATGAAACAGCAGAAAGAAATTAAGAAAACAATCCCATTTACAACTGAGCCAAAATAATGAGATTAACCAAGGAGGTGAAAGACTGATACTCAGAAAACTATAAAACATTGAGGAAAGAGATGAAGAGGATACAAACAAATGGGAAGACATTCCATGCTCATGGGCTGGAAGTACAAATATTGCTAAAATGTCCATACTACCCAAAGCAATCTACAGATTTAATGCAACCCACAGATTTAATGCAATCCCTATCAAAAGACCAACAGCATTTTTCACAGAACTAGGGAATCCTAAAATATATATGGAATCACAAAAGATCCCAAATAGCCAAAGCAGTCTTGAAAAAGAACAAAACTGGAAGTATCACAATCTCAGATTTAAAAATACACTACAAAGCTGTAGTAATCAAAACAGTATGGTACTGGCACACACACACACACACACACACACACACACACACACACACACAAAACAGATATATAGATCAATGGAACAGAATAGAGAGCCCAGAAATAAACCCACAATTAATCTTCAACAAAGGAGGAAAGAATATACAGTGGGAAAAGAGTCTTTTCAACAAATGGTGTTGGGGAAACTGGACAGCAACATGTAAAAGAATTAAACTGAAATGCCTTCTTACACCATATACACAAAAAAGTAAATTCAAAATGGATTAAAGATCTAGATGTCTGAGCTGAAACCATAAAAATCCTTGAAGAGAGCACAGGCAGTAATTTCTGACATCGGTCATAGCAACATTTTTCTAGATATGCCTCCTCAGATAAGGGAAACAAAAGCAAAAATAAACCACTGGGACTTCATTTAAAAAAAAAAAAAGCCTCTGCACAGCAAAGGAAACAATCAACTAAAAGACAACTTGCAAAATGAGAGAAGATATGTGCAAATGATGTATCAATAAATGGTTAGTATCTGAAAAATAGAAAGAATTTCTACAACTTAACACCCAAAAAACAAATAATCCAATTAAAAAATGGGCAAAAGACATGAACAAACATCTCTCCACAGAAGACATCCAACAGAAACCTGAAAAGATGCTCAACATCACTCATCATCAGAGAAATGCAAAACAAAACTACAATGAGATTTATCAACTCACACCTGTCAGAATGGCTAAAATCGAAACCACAAGAAACAAGTGTTGGTGAGGATGTGGAGAAAGGGAACCTTCATGCACTGTTGGTGGGAATGCAAACTGGTGCAGCCACTCTGGAGAACAGTATGGAGGTTCCTCAAAAAGTTAAATAATAGAATTAACAAATGATATAGTAATTTCACTATTGGGTATTTACCCAGAGAATACAAAAACACTAATTTGAAGAGATACATACACCCAGATGTTTATTGCAGAATTATTTATAGTGGTCAAGATATGGAAGCAACCTAAGTGTCCATTGATAGGTGAAATGGATAAAAGATGTGGTACCTTTTATACAATGGAATATTACTCAGCCATAAAAAATGGAAATCTTGACATTTGCAAAAACATGAAGGGATCTAGAGGGTATAATGTTAAGTGAAATAAGTCAGAGAAAGACAAACACAATCTGATTTCACTCATATGTGGAATTTAAGAAACAAAATAAACGAATAGAAAAAAAAAGAGATAAACCAAAGAACATTCTTATCTACAGAGAACTGAAGGGGAGGGGAGTGGAGGAGGGGTGAACTAGGTGAAGGGGATTAACAGTACACTTATCATGATGAGCACCGAATGATGTATAGAATTGTTCAATCACTATATTGTACACCTGGAACTAGTATAACACTGTATGTTAACTATACTGGAATTAAAGTTTTAAGAAAACAGAGGACTTCAATAGACATTCTGTAAAGAAGACATACAAATGGCCAACAAGTACATTAAAAAGTGCTCAACATCACTAATTATCAGGGAAATGCAAATGAAAACAATGAAATATAATTTTCCACCTGTTAGGATGGCCATCATTAAACAGCAATAGATAAAATTGTTGGCAAGGATGTGGTGGAGAGAGACCCTGTGCATTGTTGGTAGAATATAAAATTGTGCAGCCACCATGATAAACAGTATGGGGGCTCCTCAAAAAATTAAAAATAGAACTACCATATGATCCATCAATCCCACTTCTAGGTATCTACCCAAAGGAAATGAAATCAGAATCTTGAAGAGGTATCTGTTCTCCTATGTTCACTGCAGCAATATTCACAATAGCCAAGGTATGGAAACCACCTATGCGCACTGACAGATGAATGGATATAAGTATGGTATGTATGTGTCATCAACTATTATAGGCATGTGAAAGAAGGAAATCTTGCCATTTATGATAACGTGAATGAACTTGGAGAACATTATGCTAAATGAAATAAGCTAGACGCAGAAAAAAAAAATATTGCATATCACTTATATGTAGAATTTTACAGAGTATAGAATGGTGGTTGCTAGGGGCTGGGACATGTAGGAAATGGGGAAATATTGGTCATAGGGTTAACTTTCTTTAAACTTTAACTTTGTTATAAAATGAGTAGGTTCTAGAAATCCACTGTATGCATGGTGACTATAATTGATAATAATGTATTTATATACTTGAAATTTGCTATGAGAGTAGATCTTAAGAGTTTTCAACACAAATGGTAAGTCTGGGAGGTGACGGATATGCTAACTTGTGGCAATTGTTACATAAGGTATGCTTACATCACACCACCAATTGTACACCTTATATTTAATCTTGTGCCAATCCCTGCCACAAGTCATGCTCAGATTCAGGTTCTACTGCAGCCTCCTGATGCCAGAGATCCAGTCTTTAGCACCCTCATCTCAGCCGTAAGACTCCTTCCTAGCGGATGGCCTCAGCACCTTCTTCACTCCTCCCCAACAGGTAAGCACACTTGGGGGCTTGCCCTGGACTTCCCTGAGTGAGGTGGGATCCCATTAGGGAGCTTTCCACTGCAAGTAACAGCACATCCACTCATCGTGGCGTAGTTTTTCTCACATAACTGAAGTGTGGAGTGGGCAAATACTGGCGTTGTCCCTAAAGCTCAGTGATGTCACAACTCTAGGTTGGCATGGCATCCCTCTCATGGTCACAGATGGCTGCAGTAGCCCTGGTCATCACACAACCGTGTTTGAAGGTAAGCAGTAGGGTACAGCACAAGGCAGTTTCTCCTCCACAACCTTCTGACGGATCCCTTGTGCCCTCCACCACTCCTTACAGCTCATTGGTGGGATCCAAGCACAACCTATCCCTAGACCAAGAGCTAGGGCACCTCCCCAGAGGTCCCAGCACCTCCCTGTGGGTAGCCACAGCTCTCCCCCAGCCGTCATAGCTGAAATACCACCTCGTACCCAGGTTTCCCTGGACACTTTGTGTTCTCCCCAGGCTGTGCTCTGGGGACGGGCAGCACACCCACCACCTGCTGCCCCTGGGCTCCCACCAGGCCCGTTCCAAAGGGTGGAGCCCGGGGACTCCTCCCCAGCACCCACCAGTCCCATCCCCACCTACCTTACTGCCTGCTTCCTGGGCAGAGACAGTTCATCACGCCTTTCCCTCTACTCTGCAGCTACAACGCGACTCACTGCCCTCAGTCCTCCAGGTTTACCTCTTGACAAGTTTATACAAAATGCCAAAAAATCATTTCAGGTACCTGCTTTTGCCACTTATTTTCCAGTTGACTTTGGCATTCAGAGCCAAGAATCTGTCCCCTGGTCATTGCAGTTCCGTGTCTGCTTCTATGGGGCAACAAGCTAAGCTTCTGAGCCTAATTCCAGTGACGGAAGAACTTCAAGCAAAGGGAGAAACGATGTGCTTTAAGACGATAGTGGTCAGGTGTCGGTGGAGCGAAGTTTGGAGGGGGAGGAGCAGGGTATATGTGAACTCCGTACCTTCTGCTGCATTTGCTGTGAACCTAGAACGTTTTGTTTTTTTAATATTTTATTTGAGAACAAGAGCATGAGTGTGAGTGAGGGGCAGAGGGAGAAGCAGACTCCCCACTGAGCAGGAAACTGTAGGGGGGGGGGCTTGATCCCATGACCCCAGGATCATGACCTGAGCCGAAGGCAGACACTTAAGCCCGACTAAGCCACCCATGTGCCCCAAACCTAAAACTATTCCAAACAAAACGTTAAGGGGGGAAATGCCTTATTAGCTCTAGTTCTGTACCAGGCCAAGGGCCCACACAGGCCTCCTGAGCAGCTCAGCTGCTCACTGGAGAGGTGGAGCCCCACAGCCCTTCCGACTAGACCTCCTGCCTCAGCTGGAAATCTGCTGTGCAAGTGTTAATGGCAGGTGTGGATCAGGGCCTACTCACTCTCTACACCCCATTCCTTCCTAACACCCTCTGCTCCGGTTCCCTGCACGCCTCCTCCTCCATCTCCTTGCTGGGGAAATGGCCTGCCCACATGTGACAATCACCCACTGTTGGCAGAGGGGTCAATAGGCGGCACTGCCCGGAACTCCTCAAAAGGCTGCCAGGCAGTTTAGAGCAGTCTCCGTGACAAAAAGGGGACATCTCGAGAAGGGAAACCATGTGCTGAGGATGGAAGAGAAGCTAGAACTTTTAGGATGTTGGTCAGGATGCTTCCTACAGGCTCGGTATTTCTTTGAAACACTGATTTCTCTAACCCCCAGTCTTCACAGCCACTACTCTACCCCTACACCCTCTTCCTTAGGGAAAAATAGCCTTTAAACTAAAATTGTCAGTTATGGGTTTCAAACAAGAGGCAGGATCTCAGCATCCACATCCAGCAGATGCTTCCCTCAGGTGGGCCGTCCAACCAGCTGACATTGCTGAGCACCACTGGCCAATGCTCAGGGGGCCCCTCAGCTCCCCTCTCACCAAGACCCCAACAGTGGAAGGCTGTTGTGGAAGGAAACAAAATGGGGGGGAGCAAGAACACATGGAAAGTCAGTTCAGTGGTATGGAGAAAAAAATGAGGTCTGGTTGGCATGGCCCATGAGGATGGTTGGAAATAATTCAGAATACTTTTAGAAGCAAAAGCAGAAGAAATCTGAAATGTTGATGAATCACCCCCAATCTTAGTATATAGCCAGTACCATTTCCACTTTCTCGCTTTCCCTATGCATTTTTCACTCAAATCAGTGTACACAAAATTTATGTATTTTTGCTCATCAACTGAAATCTTTCAAATCTTTTATTTTAAAAGGATACACAATGTAAAAAGCATCTTGGAAGCCATATCCAACTATCTCAATTTACAGAGAAACTTAAAGCCCCAGAGCTGTAGACTATGCCTAGAACCCACCTCCTGACCTTTCCTCCCCTGAACATCCTCTAAGGGTGACAGGATGTGCAATTCCACTGAATGCCCCTTCAACCTTTCCACTCTGGAACCTTTTAATCACTGTTCCAAGTAGTTTGCAATAAATTAAATCTAGTGCTGGGATGCTAATGCACACACATCCCATGCTCAATAGATGTTTGAACCATACTGGGGAATTGAGGAAGGACAGCAATTTTTGCAAGGTAGTATCTGCTTGAGGAGATACAAAAAAATTACTCCCAAGAAAGTGGGGGCATCCCAAGCATATATAATTGTGTGCACAGAGACACAAGCGCTTGTAAAAATGGAAATGTTGGCTATGGCTCATTAGCTTTATTAATGTACATCTGTGAATAGTATGATTAGCAAATTACTGTGCATACAAAAACGAAATTAAGTACTTTAAGAGATTTTAAAACAAGTCTAAATACTTAATACATCTAGTTCTGCAAGGATGGAGATGAAAGTTAAGAATGATTTTAGAACCACAAGTTTTAATAGTATTTTATTGAAAAGATACTTAATGCCCATGCACACATTTAAGATTCAATCACAGGGTTACATACCATAATGGTGCTCAAGGCAATGATGGATTCCCACAACAGGCAACACCACCCTAAGAGCTGCCCAAACTTTAAGTCCAGACCCAGACCCTCGCAAGATAAATACCTGCACACACAGTGCAGGGAACAGCAGGTGTCTCGACGGCCTGACCTGGTGCCTTCATCAAGTTTAACGGGGGAAGCAGCTGTCAGTTTCTAGATCAGAAACGGCAACTTGACCAAAACCCAAAAACCTGTTTTCCAAAACTTTCCAGTGACCTCCAAGTGAGGCACATAAGCAACCAGGTATTCCTCGGAGTCCTGCATTCTCACTAGCTCTGTAGTAACCGACACTGGCACTGGCTGTGGTCTGTTAAGTCACTAACATGGGCACAGCTACTCCTGCAACGTTTTTACTTCTAAGAAAACTCGCAGGAAGAACTGTGCTTACACCGAACAAGGTGACAAGGAACAGGTTACTGAGGAATAATAAGGCCCTAAGAAAGGCAGCAGGTCGTATAGTTACCTCCTTGTGGGCAAAATCCCTGCCCTAAAACTATGCAACCTACTACCTCTTCCTAGGAACCCATTTTTTCCATGCTGGTCTTCTACTTGGCAGCTGTACTTCAAATTAACCTGTCAAATCAGGCCGTATTCTTTGGGTTTTATCCCAAATTCTAATCAATTAGAATTTCTTCACTGAGGCTTTCAAATAAAAGTTACTGGCCATGACCTTGGTAAAATTCACAAATGCATTTGCTTAAAAATAAGCCTCTTGTTCAAAAGAACAAAAATGCAATTATATCAGAAGATGCAAATCTCAGAAGCTAATATCTCCCAGCCCACCACATATTGTTGGAGCCAAAGACTTTTAAAAACAAAGGATTACCAAAACTTAAATATCTAATTTCACAAAATCTCCAGCCCCCCTTGAGCCACTGGAAAATGAGGTGACACTGTATGTGTAAATGCTGTTTGCCACCTTCCACTGGAGCACATTAACTTACCAAGTTCCCTTTGGACACCAAGTGTTTCCTAGTTCCAGCCAGTCCCCTTCCTGGGCCCCGGGATTTGAGTTAAGTGCTTTCAGACTGTAGCAGTTCTCCACAACTTGATTTACTTACTGGGCTTGGCTTATAGTAAGGATATGAAGTGGGCCCTTGTTAATTAATGAAAGATACAGATTCATGTTTCTCCAGACCTTAATTATTCCAACTGCTGAGTGGCCAGGACGTCCAGACCAGAGGCAACATGTGTCACAAAACCCCAAAACCCCATGACTCCACTAGCCACACAGTGAATTACTCACCTTATCAGCTTCACAAAAATTAAGCCGAAGAGAATTTCTTGAACGTTCCCACTTTTCTTCGGCACACCAAAAGGCAAGAACATAAAAGGTCTCTCCCCTCCCCTGTATGTCCTGTTTCTAACAAAAACAAACTCTGGACCATGGCGGTGTCCATCTATACCCCAGGGATAAAATAAAAAGCATAAATTCAGCCCAGAGAGATCACCTGGGCCGGGCCCACCCAAAAGAATTGGATGTTTTCTCTCACACAAAGTTCCTGCTGCCAATGGCAATGCACTAGAATTATCTCAGGACTGTAAGATTCGGAACAGATCGAGGAAACATTTGGGAAGAGGTTACCTCTCCCTCACCTCCATACATTGCCTCTTTCTCTTCTCCCAAAACAAACACAAGTGCTTTAAACAGGGAGCTTTTAGTATTGCTTGATTATAAAGGCCCAAGGTAGGATACGGTTTGGCCACTGAAGAAGGCTGAAACACTGGCGTTCGGGGGTGTTAAAACTCAAATAGCCCTTTCTAGCATGATCCTCACATTTTCCTTTAAAACAACCAACTATGGATTTCCCCATCTGACAGCTTCAGGGGATTTCCCTTTGTGAATGAAGGGACCCTATGGGGGGCAAAGCTGAGGTCTTTTGTGACTTAATCAGGAGCAAGGGTAGGACCCAGAACCCATCGCTCATTTCCCAGGCTGGAGGTGAAGCTGTCCAAATCAACATACCAATGAAACAGTGCTTGCTTACGACATTGCCGAAGGCCACCCAAAACCCCAAACTGGGAGTAATAAGCAAACTGACTCCATTTCAGCTCAGAGGGTGCCTTTCCAGTCTGTATTTACTGCTGCCACCCAGGACACATGCAGTGGGATGCAGAGCGATCAACTTATTCTTAATTCCAAGGGGGCTTAGTCCCGTTAAGATTTACTTTCTCCACTCAGATTTTTGTTTAATTTCAAATTTCTGACACATGTGAAATGTAAAAAATATTAGATCACTATATCTACTGTAGGTACACAATCCTTCAAGAGAAAATTAGCAACTGATATAGAGTACAAAACAATGTCAAAATTAATTCTTCTGAGTTTTAATATCATCTAGATAAAGACAAAATGCAGCAAGTCTACTCCTCAGGGAAGGCAATAGATTGTATAGTTATCTCCTGAACAGGGTAAAATCACTACCCCACAACTATACAATCTACTACCTCACTCTGATAGAGCAATCTTTTCTTCTGGAATGGAGAACACAATCTTTTTCAAAAGAAAAATACAAAATAAAATTATCAGCATCAATCAAATTAAAATATACACTTATATACAGAAACGAGAAACAAAGTATCCCCACTGCTATCTAGGTGTACTTGTTAAAGTTTTTAATCATTAAATGAGTAAGCAACCTGCAAAACATAAAAAATGCTGCACTATAGCATTTTTATACAAGTTAAAATATTATATAACTAGTTATCAACTTTCTATGAGGCCGCTGGGATGTAGATTTTTCCATCACGTTAGGAAAGACAGTAGATTGTATAGTTATCTCCCAGTGGTGGGTGTGACCCTAAAACTATACAACCTACTACCTCATCCCACAGTGAAGAGAAGGTCCAGGGTCAGCTGAGCACCACAGGAAGGCTTTCTCCTCAGTAACCCTGGTTTCCCTGTGTGATGAAAGCAGAAAAAATAGTATTAGAACAATTTCATTCACTCAACGTGAACATAAGTGTAACTGAACAAACCTTCTAAAACCAGCATTTTAAGTTCTAGCTACATTTACGATCTATGCAGTGCTTCATTTCCTATTTTTGGTTACTATTAAATCCTTGTTTATCTGAATCTGCTCCTAATGCCATATATTTACAAGATCTAGTACGTTATCTCTTACTTGACTGTTACCAACTTCTGATTTTTTTTAGTTGCTAGAAATGAAAATTCATAAAATCACATACCCTTCCACGAGAAACCAAAAAAAAAAAAAAGAAAATCCATTATAAAGGAACACAAGAACCTCTAACGAAATCTAATGCCCTCAAAACCCAAACGTGCTATATATCTCATGCATAATCCATGATTAAATGCATTAATGTACACAAAGAGAACCTCATTCATTCATTCATTCATTCTCCACAACAAGCGTGGAGTCCAATGCAGGGCTCAAACTCATGACCGAGATCAAGACCCGAGCTGAGATCAAGAGTCAGGACACCTAACTGAGCCACCCAGGCACCCCAAGAACTTAATTAAAAAATTAACCTAATGCACATAATTCCATGCCAACGAACACTAAGTAGTCTTTTTAACAGAAAACTAACTGGATCTGACTCAGGACCAGGATCCTTCCTTTAGCTAGAAAGGTGCCATGAGGCTGTCAAAGGTAGAGACCAAGATATTTAACACCTTGGCACAATACTTTTGCACTAAGCAATATGATCACTTTAGATACTGACTTTCAACAACAGTGCCAAGACAATTCAATGGAGGAAAGAATAGTTTTTTCAACAAATAGTGCTAGGACAACTGGATATATACATGTGAAAGAATGAATTTAGACCCCCTACCTCACACCATATATAAAAGTGACAATCTATTTTAAAGAAGCGCAAAGGATTTAAACAGACATCTCTCCAATGACTAACAAACACAAATGGCCAAGTACATAAGAAGACACCCAACATCATTTATTAGACATTAGGTCCATCTAAACCAAAACCACAATGGGATGCCACTTTCAGATCCACTAGGATGGTTATGACAAAAAAGACAAGTAAGCATTGGTGAGGATACAGAGAAATTAAAATTAGAACCATCATATACAGCTGGTGGGAATGTGAAATGGCACCAGGTGTTTTGGAAAAGTTTAGCAGTTCACTAGAAAGTTACATAGTTACCACATGACCCAGCAATTCCAACTCATAGGTATATTCCCAAGAAAACTGAACACACAAACTTGTACACGAATCTTTCACAATAATTTCACAATGAGGAGCAATACTCATTTGGAGTCATCAAAAACCAAGATCAAATCCTGGCCCTGCTCACTCACTGTTACATCAGAACACTGGGCTGAATGATCTGTGAGAATAAGGGGAAAGATTTACCATGCAAACAACACACACAAGGCCCCACTGTAAAGCCCTTCACGAGTGCCATGTTCATCTTATTTAATAGTCATCATCTCTATTTCCACGGTGGGAACTCATGCTAAGTGTAATAACTTGTCCCAAATTACAGAAGATAGCACTAGATCTCCACACTTACTATATCTGAGCTCATTTCTATTATACAAGGCCAGATGATCCAAGGTGTGAACATGCAGATGATTGTCCCTAAAAAGTCAAGTCTTTATAAGCCAAAATCCTTCCTTAGAACCAGCATGGATCTTTTAAAAGAATGACGGCCAACAGTAAAACCAGCTGGTTACCTCTACCCCAACCCTCAACTCCAACCAATTTTCTCATTTAAAATGTTTGAGGGCGCCTGGGTGGCTCCGTTGGTTAAGCATCTGCCTTTGGCTCAGGTCATGATCCCGGAGTCCTGGGATAGAGTCCCAGGGAGTCTGCTTCTCCCTCTGCCCCTGACCTCACTCTCATGCTCTCTCAAATAAATAAAATCTTTAAAAAAAAAAAAAAAAAGTTTGAATCCTCATCAAACATAGGTATCTAAAATGAAATAAATGTACAATCTAAAACGTATTCATTTTTCAATCTCAGCAAGTGTGGCATGCTTACTTTGTACTGTTTTTGTTTTAAAGATTTTTTATTTATTTGAGAGAGAGAGAGAGCACATGAGAAAGGGGAGGGTCAGAGGGAGAGGCAGACTCCCCGCCGAGCAGGGAGCCCGATGCGGGACTCGATCCCGGGACTCCAGGATCGTGACCTGAGCCGAAGGCAGTCGCTTAACCAACTGAGCCACCCAGGCGCCCTGTACTGCTTTTCTTTTTTTTTTTTAAGATTTTATTTATTTATTTGACAGAGAGAGACACAGTGAGAACAGGATCACAAGGCAGGGGGAGAGGGAGAGGGAGAAACAGGCCTCCCGCGGAGCAGGGAGCCCGATACGGGGCTCGATCCCAGGACCCTGGGATCATGACCTGAGCCGAAGGCAGACGCTTAACGACTGAGCCACCCAGGCGCTCCTGTACTGCTTTTCTTGATCCAGCAATGTAAGTACCATATTGGTAGAAAACAATTTGGCAATTTACACACCAAGGGCTATTAAAATGCTGCTCAATTTGGGGGGAAACCATACACAAATATAATTGAAAAGTTGGGTGTTTATGAACCAGGGGCAGAGGAAACAGATAGCTACTATGTAGCATTACTATTGATTAGAGCAGTGGTTTCCACCTTTCCACAATCCATAGCAAGAAAAGTATTTCATATTTCTAAACCACATTCATGTGTCTATAGATAATACTAGTACAATAAAATATTAACATTCACAAATCAACACTAGCCCTTACTTTTATATTTTCTATTTTATTATACAGAATAAATTGATTTTATGGTCCACTGATAGTTCTCAGCCTGTTTTCTAGAAAGCACTGATAAGTGCAAATTTTGAAAACTAAAATCTAACACCTGAGAGGAGGCAATGTTCAATTAAGCAAGCTTTCAGATTCAGATTGAACTTACGAATTACGATGATCCATGGAAATGTTCATTAAGAAATAAGGTTAAGTAAAAACCCTACTATGTACACAATCACAACTATAAAATGCTCGGCTACTGGGAAAGAGAAAGGAGTAGGGGTACGTCACTAGCTTATTTTCAGTTGAGATTTCTCCTTCCATAGTTAAAGTGTATTTCAGAGACCTGATCTGAATCCCAGCTTTTTATTTTATCATATATTTATTTAATTTACATCAGGTAATCTCTGGGCATTTGTTATTTTAACTTATAAAAATCTGACAAATTTTACAGGACTGTTAAGAAGGATTAGAAATAAAATACAAAATGCACCAAGTACAATGCTGAGTGCATAATGGATGCTCCATATCTGGTAGCTGCAACCGTCAATTATCAGATTGTTAACCAAAACATTCTTAGACTAAGGGGCGCCTGAGTGGCTCAGTCAGTTGAGCAGCTGCCTTCGGCTCAGGTCATGATCCTGGGGTCCTGGGATTGAGCCCCACATCAGGCTTCCTGCTCAGCGGGGAGTCTGCTTGTCCCTCTTCCTTTCCCCTACCCCCTGCTTGTGCTGTCTCAAATAAATAAATAAAATCTGAAAAAAAAAAAACATTCTTAGACAAGATGCTATTAGTTAAAACTATCTGAATTTGATCTTTGATAAATTTTTTAGAAAGTAACACACTTTTATACCTACTTTCAATGCTTATTCACATACTACCTCAATCTGTAGCTTGAACTACTCCTCACCCATTAAAAATTATAGTCATTAAAGTTACAATTCAATCTGGACAAATGTATGATAATAAACTGATTTCAGAACATAGCAGTATAAGAAAGAATTCAGGCCAATGACTTTGGGGTTGAGCAGGTACTTGGTGGCTGTGTTCTTGGGCAAATTACATTACCTCCCTGAGATTTAGTTCTCTCACCTTAGATTAGGGAACTAACATGCACACCTCATGGGGTCGTTTTAAGAACTGGGAACATGTGCAAAACACCTTAATGACCTAGAGGTACTTAACAAATCATAACTATTCTTCTTACTAAATTAAATCAAGTTGAAAACCTGTCTCAGACAGTAATTTTCCTTTCCCAGATTTACTTGTGATAGAAATACTTATGTTCAATGTAAAATTTGCTTTGTCAATTTAAAATGTGCTGCGAAGAGGCTAGTTATTAATTATCAATAAGCTTGTTTGCCTCTATCTCTACTTATATTAAGGTTCCATAACTAAAAGATCCAATCCTTAACACATTTTATTTTTTTATTTTTTATTTTATTTTTTTTTAAAGATTTTATTTATTTATTTGACAGAGAAAGACACAGCGAGAGAGGGAACACAAGCAGGGGGAGTGAGAGAGGGAGAAGCAGACTCCCTGCCGAGCAGGGAGCCCGATGCGGGACTTGATCCAGGGACTCCAGGATCATGACCTGAGCCGAAGGCAGTCGCTTAACCAACTGAGCCACCCAGGCGCCCACCTTAACACATTTTAAAATCCACTTATATTTTAGTAAATCATAGTGTGTAATATTATATCACAATATTTAAATACTACTTATACAGCCAACACCTTAAAGTGAGGGTTGTTCTTTTTTTATGTTCAGTTAGCCAACATATAATACATCATTAGTTTTTGATGCAGTGTTCAACAATTCACTAGCTGCGTTTAACACCCAGTGCTCATCACAATAAAGTCACTGGTCTTAACCTGCATCCACAGCAGGCTTCAAGAAGGGCTACAGTAACCCCTAGAAATTGCATATACGATTTTTCTGCAATAATCTATGACTTTTATCACATTTTTAAGAATACCTATGACAAAACGGTTAAGTATCATGGTTCGAAAAACATATCTGAATATACATTCTGAAGGCTACATGTTAATGACGTAAAATATGTAAATTTCACCTTTGTATTTGACCATTTTACAAAGATAGTATTTTAAACAAACTAGCTTCTAAATTCTTAAAATATACTAAACTTAGTCCAGTAGCAGGCATACTCTACCTTCTATACACTTCATACTTATTAAGAGTTCTGGGCAAAAATGCTGATTTTCTACAAGTCTAGTTTTCTAGACTTTACATTAATTTACATACTCTTATCAAAGTAGCTCAGAAAGTTTATTTTTATTTTATTTTATTTTTTAAAGATTTTATTTATTTATTTGACAGAGAAAGACACAGCGAGAGAGGGAACACAAACGGGGAGTGGGAGAGGGAGAAGCAGACTCCCCGCCGAGCAGGGAGCCCGATGCGGGACTCGATCCCGGGACTCCAGGATCATGACCTGAGCCGAAGGCAGTCGCTTAACCAACTGAGCCACCCAGGCACCCCTAGAAAGTTTATTTTTAAAAACCTTTACTCATATGCCCTTCTATGTAGGGTTGTATAAATTTCATTTTTGCCAAACTTCCATACAAATAAAGTAAAACATTTCCTTCAGTCCTATCATTGTTTCACTTGCTGATAATCAAACCGAATACTGGCTGCTTCAAAAAGATGTCCTTCAATCTCAAATATTCAGTTGAACATCAATGAAATAATTTATCTGATGATGCTGGCTAAATAGTAAAACATTTTCATTCCTTTGACAGAGCATATGCAGTATTTCCAACAATGGATCAACTCCATCAACATAAGTTGACAAGTGAACTTGACAAAATAATGTTTTTAGATATAAATAAGTTTTGCTAATGAAAGTTAACCCAATTCTAATTGAAGATCTCAATTCCTTTTTTTTTTAAGATCTCAATTTCTTATCCTACCAAACACTGCACTGAGGATCCATGTCAAGTTTTAAATTGTGAAATACTAGGTCATATTTTCCAAAAGGACAATTTCCTTTCACTCACTTAAACACACAGCAGGTACATAGATGCTATTTTTTTTAAACTAGGCTCCACAGCCAGTGTGGAGCCCAAAACAGGGCTTGAATGCACAACCCTGAGATCAAGACCTGAGCTGAGATCAAGAGTCGGATGCTTAACCAACTAAGCCACCCAGGCACGCTGAGATGCTATTAGATGAAATACCTCAATTCTGAAAATTTTTAAAAAGGTAGCTAATGCCAACTCAATTCTTGGTATTCCTTTGTAAATTTTCCAATGCTGCATGTTACTTTGGGGCCAACCTTCCTGCTACTACAAGAGCATTCTATGCTACCTCTGTAAAACTAAGAAAATTCTGCTACAAATACTACAATGCATGCAAATACTAAGGGTGAGGCAGTGTTCAACAACTTGGGTGACTTGTTCTGCTTAACAGTCCTCATATATACATCATTATTTCTCAATCCTTTAAAATCTCTGTCTTCCTGTCTTTCATTATACTGATATGTTCCCAGATTGAAAAATCACTGTATTATCTACACATCCCTAAAAGCCAAGAAAAAGTATGTTCTGGTTTTTAAATCTAGATTCCAGTTTACTGCAATTACCTATATTCTAGGTAGACAATTCATAATCTACATTGTGAATTCTAAGAAAAATGCTCCCTCCTATACATTAAGCTACCATGTAATTGACCAAATAAAAACAAACCTCCCAAGTGAACAGAAAGCTGGTATAACTTCCTGATAATGAATACTGACACAAAGCAAAAAATGGTTTCTTAACAGAACAAAATGATCCCAAATCATATTCATCCTTATTACGTCATTTTAAAACATCATCTAAAATCTCTTGAAATATTCTTAGAGAAGCAAAAGTAACACTTAACAGAAGTGTAGTTGTCAGCTGCCTCAGAAAACTTAAATCTTAGACCTACAAAGAGCCTAAGAAATCACCTGATGCAATTTCCTCATGTTTGAGATGAGGCTATAGAGAGAGGGAACATTTCTGCTGATAATATGAAACTGCGAACAGCTACAGAAAGCTAATGTTTAAAAAGCAGCTAGACAATCCACTAGAATTACATTATCCACTCAGTAGCCATTAGCAACTTGTCACTACTGAGCACTGGATTGCAACTAACCCAAAGAGAGATGTGCTGTAACTGTAAAATACACTCTAGATTTCAAAGACCTGGCACCAAAAAAGGGAGTAGTGGCTTTCATTTTATCTGGTTATTTAATGAAGTCCACTCTTAAGTGATTGTGCAATGCTTAGAACACCCACACAGGCAAAGGGCACAAGTGACCAGGCCTCCTTGACTCCAGTGCTGAGGTCACATGAGGCAATGTTGACAACTCATTACTGGGGATCCAGATTCTTCTATGCTCATCTAGACATGAAAAAAAAGAAATCACTGGAATTAATATTCTGGGATCCTTTACTGTCTAAATAAAAGCTTCTCAGGATATTAAAAATTCTAAGTGATAAATTAACAGGGCTTTTAGTATTCCTTGCAGAAGACCAGTACTGTGAGAAACCTTCCCTTTAGAAGTACTGTTTTTCAAACTTTTTTGACACCCCCAGAAAAAGAGATTTTACAGGAATGTATGTGCATATAACTGAATCAAGCTTCATGTAACACATTAATATTTTCTATTCTAGTTTTTTAAACATTCTAACCATCACCCACTAGTGATTTCATGAGTCAAGACCTACAGTTTGAGACAATGGCATACAGCTCTTAATACAGAGTAATTCCTACTATTAGGAAAGCTATTACTGTTCACTATTGAAAGAAAAGGCACAAATATCCAATATGCTGTACTCTAAACCAAGAAATTCTAGTTCATGCTAACAAGAATAAAATGCCCTTAAGGAGTAAACAAGACCAACTCGTAGAATATTCATCTCTTCATTCTAGAAGTCTGAACTCATTTGCAAATTTCCTCTTCTTTACGAGCAGGTATTTTGTTTCCCTCACACCTGCCTAATTCTTGAGTCTCTCAAATTCAACAGTTTGAACTTAGTGGAGAAGAGGGAAGGACCCACAGCCGTTCCAACATAAAGAAAAACATTTTCTAACTATGAAAACATTTGTCTACTCTCAAACTCAAAAGCTTCAAGACTGTGTATAATAAATCAAACACCCTCACAAAACCCACTCAAAGCAACCACAAGCTTCCCTTCCTTAACTACACACACTCCCTGAACACACCGTAAATGAACCTAACCGCCAGCCAGCAAAAAACCTGGATACGGACAAAACTACATACAAGTCTAAACCCTCACATTAATCTTCCTGTACTACTGCATGGCTTTCAGGCCAACAGAAACAAGAGCAGGGGCTGCTCAGGGAGCTGCTAACTTTAGGAACCGAGCGCCCAGGAAGCAGCACGCTCGTGCGGTCTCCTAATTTGCGGCGGGCATCTCACCCCCGCGGCCTGGACGCCCTCTTCCGCGGGCCGACCCTCCCGCAGGGAGAAGGCCGCCACCGAAGGAAGGGCCGGAGCACCGAGCACACCCTCCCCTCCGACACCCAAGGCAGGGGGCCAGGCCTTACTGTAAAAGTTGGGCACCCAAGGCCATCGCGGGCCAAGGACAGAAAGGTTACCCATTCCTCACCCGGGGCCTGCCGTGGACGGACCCTGGCCAGCCCGCGTGCGGGGCGAGCGGCCCGGGTCCGCGTGTGCGGCCGCCAGCGGGGAAGGGTCGCCGCGCACGAGACCGCCCCCCGGGATCCCACTTCCTCCCGCCGCCCGCCCCGCTCCCCGCCAAGGACGGCCGCCGCGGCGGAGCCGGCCGCACAGCTGCTCGGGGACCGAGGTTGCGCTCGGCCGGTCGGATTAGGGGCAGGGAGCCAGCCCAGGGCCCGCCCGCGCCCGCCCGCGCCGGCCCTCCCCCCGCACTTCCTACCTTCCCTCCTGCATCCCAGCCCCCAAGGCCAAGGTCTCCCCGGCCCACAAACCTGATAGCGGAAGTGACGTCAGGGGACCCGGCTGTGCCCACAGCCAGTCACGCTACAGCGGGAGGCGGCGCCGGCCAATGGGCGCGCCCCGGGGACGGGACTTCCCCCGCCCAAGTTTGATTGAGGCGGGGGGAGGGGCGGGGTGAAGAATGTGAAGAATGACCCCTCCCCCCGGTCCGTGAGGCGCTGGGCGGGAAGCGGAGGGGGGTTGGGGCCAGCCGACCGCGCCACGCGGCACCCATCCCCCGCCCGCCTGCCTGCCTGCCGCCGCTGCCCCCGCTCACCACCCGCCCGCCCCGGCTCTGGGCCCCCGCCGGCCCGTCCGCAGCACTCCCCTCTCCCACCGCCACTAGAGTTCGGAGGGAAGGAAAATGGCGACGGGCCTGCGCTCGCCGTCCGCCTTCGTACCCACCTGGAGCTCGCAGAAGAGGCCTCCATCCGCCACCTCCCTCCGCGGGGACGACCCAGCCCTCGCGCCCGCCGCCCGCCACCGCCCGAGAGTCGCGCGCGAGGACCCGGATGGAAGCGCGGGCGGGCGGGCCGCGGCGGCCTGAGGGAAAGCAGCGCGGGTGCCGGGAGGCCGGGGCGGGGGCGGGCGCGAGGGCAGCGCGCGAGGGCATTGGCCGGGCCGCTTGACTGACGTACGCCTCGCCCTTTCGCCTCGGCCGAGCCGGGCTCGTGGGGACACCACTGGAGGGCGGCGGCTGGGCCCGCCCCACGCTGGGCGGCCGGCGGAGGGACGGGCGGGCCCGCCTACCCTGCCCGCTCCCCGCTTCCTATTGGGCGAGCCGGAGAGTGGCGGCGGCGCCCCGCCCCCCCGAGCGTGACGGACGGGCGCCGTCACGTGGCGCCGAGGGCGCGCTGGGCGGCCGTGCGCCCGGCCTCCGGGCTGCCCGCTGTGCCTCAGTTTACCAGCCTGGGGCTGAGGCAGTTGCTTCTGGGGGCTGTCCCAGCTTTGAAGCGTCTCGTCTTCGGACGCTTCTCAAAGCAGCCTTAATGTTCCGACTTTCAAGTCAACCTCCGGCGGAGCTGCCGCCTGCGCTGCGACTTTCCCGGGCCAGGACCCGGGGCGCGCGGGACAGCTGCGGGTGCGGTGGGTCTGCCCCGGGAGCCGCCCCCGGGCCCGCGCGGCTCCTTCCGCGCGCGGAAACTCGTGTGAAATCGAGCGGGTCGCGTCTGCCCGGTGCGTTCACACCTCGCAGCTCCCGCAGTGCTGCCCGCCACGCGTGCCCGAGGCGAGAGGCTGTTTCGTGGGAACCTAGAGGAGGGCACGCTTGAGCTTGGGCCTGAAAGCGGGGCCGCATTCCGGGAGGACTCCTGGGAGGAGGAGGTGCTCCGGGGGGGGGCGCGAGCCCACCGACCTGGCTGGGTTCGTGCGCGGGCCCGCCGGGCACCCGGTTAGCAGGTGCCCTGCCCTTCGACCGCGCGGCCCAGGCCGGGGCCCGTGTGCTGTCGGGGACGTCTACTAGGAGCCCCAAGGCACTGTGAGCCTTTCTGACATTTTCTGTACTCACCTGTAACTTTGGAAAGTGCACATGAAATACATGACGCGCTGCTTTCCAGTCCCGGCCAACCAAGCAACTCCAGAGTCCATGATGGAAAAGATTAATGGATACGACCGTATATGTGAAAAACCAATTTCAAAAAACAAAACCTGTTAAAAGGCCAGTGACAAATTGGAAAAACAATTTTGTAAAATGTGTAACTGGCAAAACATTAATTAAAATGTCTAGCAGTTCAGAGCAGGAACCTGAACCCGACGCTGCGTTTAAATCCCAGGTCTGTCTTCCCCGACTACACCACGACACAGCACTGGGCACACTGCTTATCCTCTCTGTGCCTAAGATGGGTAACATGGGGATTCTAGTAATACTTAGCTAAGGTTTAGGTGAGTCTGCATTACCAGTACTTAGTGTTGGTGCACATAAGTATAGAAGTGCTAGTATGTTAACCGGGGCGCCTGGGTGGCTCAGTCGTTAGGCGCCTGCCTTCAGCTCAGGTCATGATCCCAGTATCCTGGGATCGAGCTCCTCATCGGCCTTCCCGCTCAGCGGAAAGCCTGCTTCTCCCTCTCCCACTCCCCCTGCTTGTGTTCCCTCTCTCGCTGTGTCTCTGTCAAATAAATAAATAAAATCTTAAAAAAAAAAAAGTGCTAGTATGTTAACCTTAATATGTAATGTGGATTTTCTTTTCAAATCAATAGGAAAAAAGTGGACAGTCCATTAAAATAGAGACAAAGGATATGAACTGGCAATTCACAAAAGACATAAATATGACCAATAAATGTGAAAAGATGGTGGCCCTCATTAGTAGTCAAATAAATACAAATCACAGCCCTCTCCAAGTTCATCACAGTCATCACTTAAGCATGCCATGAAAAACTATGATGGTAAAGTAGGTCTCTATTGATACGTGGAAGTTACGGGAGTTATATTGTTAAGCAAGAAGGTTACAAAAGTATGTGTATGACATGACCCCGTAAGTCTTAAACATCAGTTAGCTCTGGAATTACTGGTCAGTTGTTCCCCAGTATCCATTTTTCTGCAATAAACAGGAACCCAGTTTTTAGGTAATAGCACAAGTAGAGCGTCCTGGGATGGAGATGTGTGACTGTTTTCTGGCTGGTGAGATGTGGGTGTTTCTGGGTTCTGCCCTCCAGGGGAAGGGCTTGCCTCTTCTCTCCCCCTCTGATTCCCAGCAGCCTGGGTGGAACGGAGTGTAGCGGAGAGCCACCTGGAGTGAACCCCATCCTCTGGTGGCATCGTCCACGAAAGCTGGGACTGTGACAGAGACATGACTTCCATCTGATTTGAGCCCCTCAAGTGTGGGGACACTTCATAGCAAGATCACCTGAGCAGGCGGGCATTCCCCCTACCCCGTGTCTCATTCTGCAGGGGGGTCTAGGGAAGGTGGAGAGGGCATTTTGTAGAACACCTTGCAGCTTTGGGAATAGAGCAAACATGGGTGAAAGTCCTGGCGTCTGTGTCCCAGGGGCCCCCTCAGGCGCAGACACCGCATCCACTTAGACTGGAGCAGGAAAGCGCCGTGGAACGGCCGGGTGACAAACGGAAGAGAAGGAAGAGGCAGGAAGAACACGCATCACTGGGCACAAGCAGAAGGACCTGCTGGTAACAGACCAGCCTGCAGCAATCCTTGGGTTCAAGTCAGATCCTGTGCCACAGCCTGGCCTCAGCCTCCCTCTCCACTCCCTGTGCTCCTACCACTGCTCAGGCTGCCTGGAATGCTCGTCCCCCTCTTTGTCTGGCAGGTCCTGTCGTTCTGATGGCACTTAAGGCTGGCCTGCTCAGAGAGCCCTTTCCTGACCACGCAGCCTGAGCCCCCCCACTTTGATCACACCTGGCCGTCTTTGTGCTCTCTGAACCTGGCCTGCTTGTCTGCATTTTCACGGCTGTGGCCCCATCTCCTAGAACAGGGCCCCATGCACACAGTAGGTGCTCAATCTCTTCGTGTGGAATCAAAAGGGAAGTGACAAGGGCAGTTCACAGTGCTTGAGTTCGAAGGACACCAACGGTGGAAAGGTCACAGTGAAGTCCAGGTCGTGAGGGCCACGACCAGCGGACAATGTGAAAAGGCTGAGTGAGCAGGAGACACAGAGTTCTGAGGAGACCTGCAAACTCCCATGGGACCCCAAAGGCCCAGTGTCCCTGCCTTGCTGTCCCGATCCCACTGCTGGTCCACACCTCTCTGCAGGCAGCCTCGGGACAGAACCCATCCTCCACCCTTGTTTTCTGGCAGCCAAAATTTGGAGTAAAACACAGTCCTGGGAGCTCCCTGTGATGCGTCCATGCCCAGGTGAGACTGGGGGCGTCTTGGGCTCCCCTCCTCTGGCCTGACACTCAGCGGGGTGCAGATGACCAGCTTGCCTCTGGGCCTCCCTGTTCTTCAAAGCTCAGTCTTCTCACCCTTACTCCTGGGTTCCTGCCTTGGGACCAGGTCACAGCAGAGCTCCGGTGTGTGTCTGTCTATATGGAGGAAAATGAGCATGCCTCCCGAGGGCCCCCCACTGTGCCTGCCTGTGGCTCCAGGGGCCTCCTGCTTCCTTGCACACCCGCTGGAAAAGTGCTGGCCTGGGAAGTCACAGTCGGATGGGGGAGAGTCTATACTTGGCAAATGCACCCCCCCCCCAGGCCCTGGGGGAGGGGCAGTTATATTGTCCACCTCTACCAGAGGCTGCAAACTGGTGAGGGTGGGGAGGTCCCATCTGGTTCACAGAAGGGCTTTGTTCCGCCCACACAATGTTTTAAATCTATTTTTAATTAGCTGACAGCTTTCAAAAGAATTAAGACATTTAACATAAAAAATCTGGATTTCTTGCTTTTCTCAAAAAACCCGGGATCTCTGGCTACACTCAGCCTACATTCCAACAGGACAATCTTTTCTTTATGCGCAGCATGGGCTCTGCTATTTGTCACAGTACCCCCCGCCCCCCCGCCCCCCCCCCCCCCTTGGTCTTTTTTATGAGCCTGGCTTCATGGTCAGTTGAGTTTGTGTCCCCACCACCTCCTCTTTGGGGCATGGCTCCGGCCCGACTTGGGTCTAGGTGGAGCAGAATCGTTTCCTGGGAATGTATCAAAGAGGGACGGGGAGAAGAGACCTCACACACCCACGCACAGCCTCACACCCCAGTCTGTAACGAGGGGAGAAGTCATTCTGCAGAAAATACACAAAACAAGTGTTGAAAACAGAGAAAGAAGAGAGACAGGGCTGAGTCTTGGGGTCCCGTCATCCCCGAGGCCACCCCACCCTGCCCCCGTGTGTTTCAGATGCCCCTGACCAGGAGGTAGCAGAAGCAAGGGGCTTGAGAAAGACCTTTGGAACCCAGGTGGCCAGCTGTGGTTTTGGACAAATCTTAGATCTCCCTCCCCCCACCCCCACGCCCGTTTCTTCAGCTGTGCCGTGTGGACTCTGCTGCTAACCTTCCGAGGTGGGTTATGTCATTACGTGGAGCATTGAATGCAATGCTTGTGCATAATAGGGGCTACTGAGGGTTCCATAAGCACTTACTGACTTTTATGGCAAATGTTTAAACACAGGTGGGCTGGCATTAAGACGAGCCCCCTCCCTCCTGAAGAACGGCAGCAGTATCCTTTAGGGAGACATTTCTAGACCAGTACTGCCTTCAAGGACTCTGGGGTGGGCTGGAACCAGCCAGGCCTCCACCCGATGGACTGGGATTCGCATTACATCCCATCCCTCCAAGGACTGTGTCCTCTTGGGCTAGTTATCTCAATTCTTGGACCCTGAGGTTCCTCCTATAAAGTGGAGATAATAAATCTCATCTCTTTCAGTGACTTTGAGAAAGAAATTAACTCCCTAGCAGAAGGAGTGCCTCGTAGTTATACTAAGCATTCGACAAATTGTGGTTATTAGGATGGACGTCGAAAGGCCACGGGCGAGAGCCAGCCAAAGGCTTCACTTCTGGAGAAACACTGCTATTGTGATTTCTAGTATCTGAGGCCCAACTGAGCCATGAAAGTCATCCGAGCACAAAGCCGCTCTGTTCAGCAGGGCCAAGAACTCCCTCGTGCAGCACTCACCCCACAGCCAAGCCAGCGGCCCCCACGATTCAGAACCTCCGATGGGAGCTTCAGACAACAAGCTGTTACAGCAGATTTCTGCTCAAAAGAAAGAAAAGGAAAAGTTTCAGATGGTCAATTGGCAATGTAAGACCCCCAAATCAAGAGAGAAACCACAATGTAGAATTTTTTTTTTTTTCTTTTTAAGAAGTCTAGCAACTTTCAAGTTGCAGCCAAAATGATAAAAGTTGCTGGCATTTTGAGGCCAAAGTACTGTGTTGTATGGTTGATTCCCTGCGCAGGTGGAACGGGGAAAAAAGGGGTAAGATGGGCTCCTGGGAAGCTTTGTCTCTTCCTCCAGTTTTGGCACCATGCCTGACCTGCCTTGCACGAAGTATCCTCAAACACTTGCTGGGATCGGTGGCCCTGGGCGCCACGACTTCCCTGCCAGGAGCTGGCCAGCACTGGGTAAGTCTTGAGGGTGACAGGCAGCAGTGTCCGCGGCTTTGATGAGCTCTTGAAAATAACGCCCGATGGAAATAGTGTCTGTGGTGGGGCCCTGGGGGGACACGCCGCCCCCCACAAGTCTCTGCTGTTCACCTTGAGCCTCTGATGCTCATGGAGAAACTGCACCACGTTCGAGTGTTACCGCCAGAGTGTCTTCATCGGCTGGCCCAGCTGCCAGGCTGTGTCAAGTTCCCAGGCAACCAGCTGTAACTTCTCCAGCTTGGAGGAGTGCTTGCTGCCTTTTCCAAGTGGCTCTTGGGCACTCTGGTGGCACAGAGCATGGCCCGTGTCGGTGGCCCTGGCGCGGAGCTCCCAGAGGAGCTTCTGCATGTCCTGTGGAGGCAGCGTGAACGCTTCCTTAGGAACGACCTCCCGAGGGCAGGCGTGGGCATGCTTCACAGCATTGTCTCAGCCTCCTGTCCTCCATGGGCCAGGGACTCCTTGGGTGTGGCTGGCACCCATGGTCGCCAGCCCAGCACCCATTTTTCACCTTTCCTCCCCAAAGAACCCTGAGCCCTGCCAGCAATGTGTGGGCAACTAAAAATACTACATTCGTTTCCTGCTTCCCTTGCAGTTAGGGGTGACCAGACATGCAACAGAAGCAGAAGTAGGAGTGGCTGGGTGGGGCCTCTGGGAAAGCGGCTTCAAAGTGGGCAGATGCCTCTGGGACAAGTCTTGACCCCTGCCCTTCCCCTTCCTCCTGCCGGCCTGGGGCTGGTGCCCGCACAGGGCAGCACCTTGTGACCCTGTGTGGCAAGGGCACCCCCAGCGTGGCCGGAGAAGAGGGCAGAGCTTCAAGGGCAGCCAGCTGCCTGGGCTGGCTCCCCACCTCTGGACATCTCAGTAGGAAAACAGAACCCTTAGTTTCTTAAAAATCACTGCTCATGAGCTTTCATTACAATCAAATGCAGATCCTTGCTGAAAGAATGGCCAAATACGGGGCGTCTGGGTGGCTCGGTCGTTAAGCGTCTGCCCTCGGCTCAGGTCATGCTCCCAGGGTCCTGGGATCGAGCCCCGCATCGGGCTCCCTGCTCCGCGGGAGGCCTGTTTCTCCCTCTCCCACTCCCCCTGCTTGTGTTCCCTCTCCCGCTGTGTCTCTCTCTGTCAAATAAATAAATAAAATCTTAAAAAAAAAAAGAATGGCCAAATAGAAGGATTACCCAAATAATTTTGAGGGGAATGAAATCTCAGACCCGCCCGTCGTGATCGTTCTAGAAAAAGTCAAGATCTCCGCCCTGGATTGTCCACGGCCACAGCTCCTCCCTGTCTCAGCCCATCGGCCCATCACCCGCTCATCCTGTCAACCTCGGCCCCCGTCAGCTCTGGGACACATTTCCGTCGCAAGGCGCGGTGAGGTCCTGCGGACGCTGGCGTCACCTTGGCTCTGATGGCGGGAGAGTCCTGCATCTGAGATTCCTGCTTGTGGAAAAGGGACCCGGGTCCCACAGAGAACGGAGTGAGAGGTGACCCCGCAGGGCATACAGCCACACGCAGCAGGCAGTAGGCCCTCGGCAGATGGGGCTCGACTCCCCACACCCCCTCCGCCCTGGGCAGCGACCGGTTCTTCCACCCTTGCGTGTCGCCGCAGTCCCGCACATGTCACCATCAGTCACCATAGCACGGCACAAACACGTCCCGACATTGCGAGCCGACCGAGAAATGATGCGACTCTCCCCCATTTCCAAAACCGTCTTCAAGTTGCCAGTTTAGTTGATAAATAGATATGCCTGCCCTCCCTATCGCCCCCGGTAGCCCGCCCGGTGTGTGTTGAGGCCTTATTTGACCCACTAGAGTAATCTTCCTGCGGGCCGCCTCGCGGCCCTGACAGACACACTGCAGAAAGATGAAGGGACATGGAGCGCGGTGGGCACAGCAGCGGAGCGCCCAGGGGGCAGGCGGCTGTTGACCTGGGGTGGTCCGGGAAGGCATTTCGGAGAAGCTGTCCTCAGAGGCAGGACCGAATGATGGCCAAGCACTGGTCTTATGACACAAAGCACAAAGGACGTCTGAGGAGCGGCCAGGCGCTGAGGCTGAGACACAGCTGGGCTCAGAGTGGGGACGCAGCGCTGGAGAGGCAGGGGGGCCAGGCCTTGGATTTATTCGCAGTACGTGGACCCCCGCCACCAAGTGGGGATTTTGAACAAGGGAATGGTATGAGCTGGCTATTAGTGGGGCTGTGTGGGCATGAGGAGCCCACGTGGGAGCCACTGCAGGGTCCAGGCCAGTGATGAGGAGGGTGGGACCCGCGGGGAGGCCTGCGCACCACCAGGGTCATCAGAGAGCGCAGCACGGCTGACCAGGGGCCCGGGGAGCTGCACGAGTGGGGATGGCCAGGAAAGGCCACGTCCACTCCCACCAGTCCACAAAGTGTTGGGGCCATGGAAATGAGGGTTTTCTGGGATGGTGGCTCCCACAGGCAAGAGAGAACAAAGTGGATGAAGAGCAGGCCAGTGAGCTCGTCTGTATCCTTCACCCACCTGGGTCTTGCAAGATGTTAAATATCTCTTTCTCTTTCTTTTGAGTTTTTAATATTACTTTGGTTGTTCTTTGGCTTCCAAGAAAACTTACAGTTCTGTGCTATACAAGAAATATTAAATGCTACAAATTGTGGACTTTTTTACATTTGTAAAATGATCCATTTTGTGATAAATAAATATAAAATGATGTATTTTCTAAGTATTTTAGGCTTTGTATAGAGAACAGAACCACAAATACAACAACAAAAAATTTAACAGATTCCAAAAATGAGTGAGTCATTTGAATTTCTGTTTTTATGATAAGGAATACGTGATGCAGTATAATTATTTTGTAATGCGACAGCAACTCACATGGAGAAGCTCACAAGAGAGCAGACTTGCTTATTTCTCCAGCCCTGGATCTCATTTAAAACACAACTGGCTTCTCTGGCCGCAGAGTGAACTGGGAGTGAAACCAGCAGGTGCCCTGGAGCAGAGCCCTCCCGCTCAGCGGGGACCATGGGGCCAGCTCTCAAAACTACCCGAGTTTGTCCACCACTGAACTTCAGCGTAACACGTCCCTGTTCCTTTAACATAACTGAGATACTAAAGACCCAAACCCACCGGTCCGTCCAGCAGGGCCTTAAATTCACTGAGCAGGACCCCTGTCTTGCTCACTGTCGGACGCCCCGTCAGGCCCCCAACGGGCACCCAACAGACACAAACACCCAAGTGAACAACAGAGGGAGGTGGATGCTTTCTTGGCTGATAAAGCAGTGGCTCGGAGGAGTGCGATAAACCCAGCTCTTCAAAACATCCTTTAAATTTTAAAAACAGCTTTATTGAGTATAATTGACATGGGAAAATTATACAATTTGATAGGTTTTGAAGCTTACTGGATGAGGGGAAGCCATCACCACAACCAGGGGGGCGAGCCCTTCTATCCTGTGCCCCTTTACCATCACCTCCCTTCCCCCCTCAGCGCCTCCAGTGCCTCCCCAGCAATCTCTGCCCTCCCTTCTCTAACTGCTTGCTACGCCACAGTTTCTAGGATTCTATATAAATGGATTCGTGCTCGCTTTTTGTCTGCCTTCTTTCACACAGCAATTTTCAGACTCATTTACAGGTTGTTGTGTGCAGCCGTTTGTTTATGCATTCGTCTGGATGTTTGGATGGTTTCCAGTTTTTGTCTATTATAAATAAAGCTACTATGAACGTTTGTGGGCACGTCTTTGTAGGCATATATATTTCCTTTCCTCTTGGGTATTGAGACCCAGGAGTGGAATGAGTAGATCATATATTTAACCTTTTAAGAAACAGCCAAACTGTTTTCTGAAGTGTTTGTACAATTTTACGTTCCCTGCGCCCATGTACGAGAGCCCCACTTCCTCCGCATCCTTGCCAACACTCGGTGTGGCCTTGTCTTTCTAATGGTGTGCGTGGGATCTCGTTGTGACCAGTGACGCTGAGAATCCTTTCATGTGCTGTTTGGTGAAGAGTCTGTACAAATACTTTTGCCTATTTCGATTGTTTGTTTTCTTAGAGTTGAGTTTGAGGGGCACCTGGATGGCTCATCACTAAGCATCTGCCCGTCTGCCCCCGGCTGAGGTCATGATCTCTGGGTCCTGGAATCAAGTCCCTTGTCGGGGGGGGGGGGGGGGTCCTTGCTCAGCAGGGAGTCTGCTTGCGATTCTCTCTCTCCCTCTGCTGCTTCCCCTGCTTGTGCTCCCTTTCCCTCTGTCAAATAAATAAATAAAACCTTAAAAAAAAAAGAAATGCTAGCGAATAGAAAAACAATACTATAATTAACAAAATATTGATTAAAATAACACCAAAATAAACAAAGCACTGAATAAATTAATCTAGAAAAAATAAAAATATATGAAATAAGAAATGAGAAGGGAGAAATAACCATTGAATCAAATGAATATTTTTTAAAATAGAAGACTACTTCTAATTAAATGTAAAATCCAGATGACATGGATAATTTCCTAAGAAACAATAGCTTAACATAATTGACCCCACCGGAGAGAGAAAGCTTGAGCAGAATAGTTTCTGTACCAACAAAATAAAGTTATTGAGAGACTATCCCACTCAAAATCACCTGGCCCCATTGTTCCCAAGAAGAATTCTATCAAATCTTCAACTTGTTCCAGAGCACAGAACATGGAGGACTTTTAAGTGCCTTTTATGAAACAAGTAGGATGTTGAGACACAATCCTGAGAAGACAGTATCGAAAGAGCAAAATTTACAAACAAATATTACTTATAAATATCAGTGCAATTACAGTAAATGTAATGTTAGGGGAGGGACTACACCACCACATTGATGTAACACCATCCCATGGCCAAGTGGGATGTGTTCAAGAGTGAACATTGTGTTTTCATTTCCATCCCGTTCAGAACAGCTAGTGGTTTCCATTTGGTTTCTTCCTTGCTCTGTGCTCTCAAATACTTGGAGGTGTCCCAGAGATCTCTGTCATTGAATTCTAATTGAACTGTATTGTGGTCAGAGAAGTACTTGGTGTGATTTCAATCCCTCTAAATAGCAAGACTTGCTCCATGGTCTGTCTTGGCGAGCTGTGCACTCTGCGGTTGCTGGGCAGAGTGGTGAAGTGTTGTCTGGCCAGTGCCGTCGTCTGAGTCTACTGTGTATATGCTGAATTCCTGCCTACTTGTTTTGCCAGCGATTGCGAGAATGGTATTGAAAATTATGGATTTGTCTATTTCTCCTGGGCCTTCTATCAGTTTTTGCTTTATATATTTTGAAGCCTCCTTCTTAGATGCACAAACATTTAGGACCCCTATGTTCTCTCGATTAGTTGATTCCTTCATCAAAATGAAGTGACCTTCGGGGTGCCTGAGTGGCTCAGTCGGGTGAGCGTCCCACTTTTGATTTCAGCTCAGGTCATGATCTCAGGGTGGTGAGATCGAGCCCTGAGTTGGGGTCTGCACTCGGTGTGGAGTCTGCTCGAGATTTTCTCTCCCCCTGCCTCTGCCCCTCCCTCCACTTTGTCTCTCTCTCAAAATAAATAAAATCTTTTTTTAAAAAATGAGGTGATCTTCTTTACCTCTGATAATGTTATTTGGTCTGAGATCTGCTTTTTGTGATGTTGATAAAGCCCCTGTAGCTTCTTTTGATTCATGTTAGCATGACTTATTTCTTCCCATTTTTTACTTTTAACCTGTTTGTGTGTGTCTTCCTTTTTATTTTTATTTTTATTTTTTTTAAAGATTTTATTTATTTATTTGAGAGAGAGAGAATGGGAGAGAGAGAACACGAGAGGGGATAGGGTCAGAGGACGAAGCAGACTCCCTGCCGAGCAGGGAGCCCGATGCGGGACTCGATCCAGGGACTCCAGGATCATGACCTGAGCCGAAGGCAGTCGCTTAACCAACTGAGCCACCCAGGCGCCCTGTGTCTTCCTTTTTAAAGTGTATTTATCACAGGCAGCATATAGTTGGGTCTTGATTTTTTAATCCATTCTGATAATCACCTTTTTAATTGAAGGATTTAGATAACTTTCATTGCATGTGATTACTGACATGGCTAGATTTGAGTTACTGACGTAGCTAGATTTGAGTTTTATCATCTTGCTATTTGTTTCATTTGCCCAATCTGGTTTTTGTTCTTTTCCTCTTTTTCTACCTTCTTTAGGATTGAGTATTTTTCTGTGATCTTGTTTTATCTCCATTGCTGGCTTATTCTCTATAACTCTGTCTTTGCCATTTTAGTGGTTGCTTTAGGGCTGATCATATTTATCTTTAACTTATCTCCGTCTGCCTCCAAGGATGTTGCAGCCCTTCACATACAGCGCCCTCCCACCCTGTCCCTCCCGGCCTTTGTGCTCTTCTTGTCCTGCATTTCACTTTTACATATTGTAAACCCCACGATATATCGTTGTTTTAAAACTGATTATCTTTTATTTTATTTTTTTTAAGATTCTATTTATTTATTTGACAGAGAGAGAGAGAGCGAGAGCAGGAACACAAGCAGGGGGAGTGGGAGAGGGAGAAGCAGGCTTCCTGCCGAACAGGGAACCCGATGTGGGACTCGATCCCAGGACCCTGGGATCATGACCTGAGCCGAAGGCAGACGCATAACGACTGAGCCACCCAGGTGCCCTAAAACTGATTATCTTTTAGAGAGATTTAAGTAATACAAGAAAAATCTTTGGAAGTTCTGTGTTGGCTTCATTTCTGGTGCTCTTCATCTCTCTGTGTGGATCCAGATTTTCCTTCTGCTTGACGGGACTGCCTTTAACATCTCTTCAAGTGTGGGTCTGCAGGTGAGGAATACTTTCAACTTTTGTATGTCTGAAAAGGTTTTTATTTTGCCTTCACTTTTGAAAGATATTTTCAGTGGATATAGAATTCTAGATTGACTTTTATTTTTTTAAATGCATACTTCTAAAATTTTGCTCCACTATCTTCTTGCTTAGATTGTTTCCAATGAGAAATCGGATGTCATCCTTATTTTTGTTCTGTATGGAACATCTTTTCCCCCTGTGGTCACTTTAAGACTTTCTCTTCATCACTGGTTTTCAGCACTTTGTTTCCGTTTTTTAATAAGATTTTATTTATTGGCCAACTGGTGAGACCTGTGGTCCCCAAAGAGCTTCCACATCCACATATTGGTTCTCCATCACTGAGGCACATCTGATTGATGCATTTTCCCTCCATGTCCCAGCTCTGTGCACTCAGGACCCGCCATGCCCCAGGCCAGTGACATCTGTGGAATGTGTTCTGAAGCAGGGATCAAGGCTCACCTGCACAGGACGCCAGGTGGAGGACAGAGGTGATGGTAGCATGAGGATGCTCGATTGGTCATTCAGCAAAAACACACCACACTGGGTGCTCCATGGAATCCTCACGACTGCGTTAGATGGTAATTGTGCAGGGAAGCTGGGAAGGGGCCAAGATGCTGGGTAACACACCCACGGCACACCCCAGAAAGGGGCAGCGCTGGCATTAGAAGAGCAAAGTCCCTTCCACTCCGCCACGCCACAGCCTCCTGGGCCTTGTCAGGACTGGCTGCAGCGTCCGTGGCGTGCTTGGCGAGGTGCCTGCCACTCGGTGGTAGCTACTGATAGCGTAAGGGCCTCCACAACGTCAAGTCCACTGCAGGCTCACGGTGAGCGCCAGGTAGATGGAAGGAGGGAGGACCCTTCACTTTCCCTCCACTAGTGGGGGGCTCGGGACGAGCCACTCACGTCTCGGCAGGGGAGATTACCACCGACCACGATGCAGAACCACTGAGAATTTGTGGCAGACGAAACTGATTTTCAAAGGCAGAGTCCAAACAGCAACAGCGAACAGCACAGTCTTCTCTCGAGCCCTCTTACTGGTGTGGCCAGCCTGCCCAAGACTGCCACCATGTCCCGCAGGAGGAGGGACCACTGAAGGAATAGCAGAGGCTGGAGCGGCCTGGAGGCCCAGGAGGTCTGCTGAAGCTAACATCACAGGGACACCCTGCTCCGTGAGGATGGACCCCCAGCACTCTGTGCCGAAGAGCCAGGAGCCCGGGCACCATGAGACCATCTCTCGGGGCCACGTCTGTGCTCCCGGAGTTGGCCACGAGCTTCAAACCAGAGCCAAATAATGAAGACCAGGGAATCATCTTGACCTCCTCCAAAGAAATCACCAGCTTGGTTCATGCCCCGCAGTTAACAAAGCAGCCTAAAGCTGGTGGGCTGTGCTCCGTAATCTGCGAAGCAAGGAGCACTCTGACCGTCCGGGGTTGTTGAGGGCATCAGATGGGCTAGAACTAGAGCCGACTGGCGTTATGTCCAATTCATACCTGAGTTTTATCTGACACGAGTGGTCCTCAAGTCTGTACCAAAGGGGAAGACTACGTGCATCAGATTACCTTTGAAGGTCCCTTGACTGGGGCATGGGGTGCAGAGGACACAGGGTTTTGCCTCGCGGTGCTGCAGACATGCGCATGGAAGTGCACGACGTTTCGAGCACTGTACGGAACCCAGTGAGGGCTCCTGTGTGTCCCATGTGAACAACACGCTCAGCTCTGCAAACAGCGCAGGAACCAGCAGGAGGGCTGGCAGCTTCGCTGGTCCCCCTCCCCCACCCTCTGTCATTGGGATGATGAGGGGTAGCCAAATCCTCCTAAGTCTGAAGATGCTGCTACTTCAGTGTGACTGCTTGAGCCCTTCTCTCTGTGGTCCCCTAAATCCTGCTGCGGGCTGCATGGCTGATGCCACACACACCAGGGTGATGTCCCTGGGCTCCAGTGTGAGGAGTGAAGGGTAGTCAGTGCGGGTGTGGGAATGTTTCTGGAAAGGAATCTCTGCTATACTCCTGAGCAAACACCTGATTTCAACTCTAAGGCTGCTGAGCAATTTGGCAGATTGGGCAGCTTGGCAAGAATAAACTAAAGTTGTAACTGGGTACCAGATTCATGGCCTCCCCATGCTCTTCGCACATTTGAGCAAGTTGGCTGTGCTCTGTGGTGTGGACTATCTCTGGTGCCTCCTCAGACCTCCCAGGATGTCCCCCTGCCTTCCCCTTCCCTTCCAGAGAGATGAGCTAGAACACAGAGGCATGAGCCTGTGGCAAGTGCCCATCGCCCACTGTGACGTCACCACGGGAGGGGGCACCGCCCGCCAGCCGTCTCCTGGGTAGTGAGTGCCCCGCCTTTCCCCGGGCACGCTCCCAGGTGACGATGACGCACAGGGGAGCACAGACAGGGAGGAACCAGGTCTCCTGGGGTGACTGCGAAGACCAGAGTTGCAGTCTTGAGGAGCGGGTGCCTGAACTAGGCACTGAGAACCCAAGTGTATTAACTCCATCTCTCATTTGCTGCCTTCGATGCTCTGGCGTCTAGGGCCCTGCAGACCCTGGACGGACGGGCCACGCCTGGAGATGGCGAGGGGCTCACCTGGGGGCTGCCTCCACATTCAAACAACCCACGCGGAGCCACACCGTGGCCTCTGTCAGCTCTTGCCACCCGATCACTGCGCCTGCCCTGGTCGCCCAGCACCAGGTGCCAGACATCTCTGGTGGCCCCCTGCCCAGAGCCCGCTGAGGTCATTCACCCACTAATCCCAAACCCGCTACAGTCTGCCTCGCCTGTTCCTTCCGTGGAAATCACAGTACTCGCTGGCTGACCCCAGTGTTTCCCGTGTGGCCCCCCACGGCAGGTCCACCCTCAGGGACCGTGGGTAGCGAGCTACCTTCTGATCTGATGCCTGCCTGCCACACCTGAGTAGTAATAATACCTACATTTTAAAGCACAACAGACAAGACCAGGTGCCCGGTCACAATCCACCTGTTGAGCAAACTTTCACTCAGGGTGCGCTATGCCGGGGACGTGAGGGCGAAGGGGAGAGGCCCCCCTGGCCCCCCCTCGGGGCCCTGGATGCTGAGCGGGACACACATGCCGGACAGCCGCCCTGCCAGCGCCACCTTGGGATCTCCCGCCGGACCGGCAACCTAAAGCTGTCCTTTCCCCCGTGCCGCTGGGGGTGCGTGTGAGCGCATAGTTGCATACGCATGTCTGTGGAGGAAACGTGGTAATCGAGCCCGGAGTCCGAAGGGAGAGCTCCACGCCAAGTCCCGGCTGCGCAGAGTACGTGTCAGGCGGACAGTGGAAAGTAGGGGTCGTACGCGCGCGTACACAGGGAACACAGCGCTGGGAAGATGAACGGCTTCGGAACATCCCCCACGCCCAGGCTCGGCAGGGGCACCCTCGGTCTCCCTGAGTCTGGCGGACAAACGTTGGTGGAGCCTCGTTTTACAGGGGATTCCCTCGCCCCTACTGTTAAGCATGTGACTTAGAACCACACTGGGGGACCAGAGGTGGTGTGAAGCCACCCGGACGGGGGGTTCCGCCCGCACGGGGAGCCAACACCAGCCGTGGCCACAGCTGGCCCTAAAGGGACATTAGAGAATGAGCACGTTAAGCACTGTGAGACCGCCCCGGGAAGAACTCTCCAGAACAAGTTCCAAGGGGCTGCCTCGGTGGGCCTGGGGCGGGGGCACACGGAGCAGAGGCCGTGACTTTCACTCTCCATCTTTTCCAAGGTTGACCTTTTAGCCTGGTGTGTACTACTTTGAGAGGACTTTAAAACAAATACAAAGTAAGTGAAAATTCCAAGTTGAAAAACGAAAAGCATAAATAAATCCAAGCATCTGGTGCTTTTGAAGCTGCCCCAGGCCGGCAGCCCGTCACCCGCCCCCATGTCCGACTGATGACTGTTTGGGGGCCGGGCCCCCCTGCCCAGGCCACCTTCTGTTCCATGGCCCCGTCTCCTGCAATCTGTTCCGCCTGCGTTTCTTCCTTCCTTCCCTCCACAAATCCCCAAGGGACCTGAATAAGCTCCAGTTGTGGTTCCTGCGCTCTAGCTCGGGATCAGGTCCCACCGGATGCGTGGTGTGGATTACGGCTCCCCACTGCCCATAGGTCAAAACGCAGCGCCCTGTGCATGACCTGTAAGACCCCCTCCAATAGGGCCTCACCTGCCCTCCCAAGAGCACATCCCACGTCCTCCACTGAAGTCTCTCTCCTACGGACCAGCCCCAGCATCTCCGGGTGTGGGCCCCTCCCCTGGGCCCTGGCATCTGCCGCCCCCTCTTCCCGGGATGCCCTCCCCACTTGCGATGCCCTGCTCTGTGCACTCTCATCTTCTCTGAATGTTCTGTGTCCGCCGGGGCCTGGCGCCGTGCATCTCTGGGCCGTGGCGCAGGTGCTAACGAACACTCCTTGCCCCCAGCGCGCGCCCCAGGGCACGTCCCCGCGGCCCCCAGCCTGGGTCCCCCATGTCTTCGGAGCCCGCTCCCACCCTTCCCAGCCCTTCAGAGAGGGGTTCTGGCCGGCCAGTGTCTACTTTGCCAGACATGCCCCAGTCCTTTTGTGGGGCGGATTCTGAGACGTGCCGACCGGAAAGAGACCTGCCGCCTCAGTAGAAGGCCCCACACCTCTCTCTCTCCCCGACGCCCGGGACGGCAGACTGCCTGCTGGCACCTGCCCGGGGGGGCCGGGAGGAGCCGGGAGGAGCAGCAAGGGGCGTGAACCCTCCATGCACACAGGGCAGGACAGCACTGCGCCCAGGGCCTGCCCCGCCAGGCTTCTAGATCAGGCACCAGACACAGCCCCAGGAGACACATTGTCACACGGACGCCAGACTTTCCTTGCGGGACACGAAGCGAGGCCAGTCCTCAGACCCCTGGGGCACCAGCACGTGTGGGGGGCGAACTACGGCCCGCCCACAGCTTCCTTTTGTACAGCTCACCAGACACAAGTGGGTTTTACATCTTTAAGACCCGGTAAGAAACAAAAACAGGAACACATGATATGTAACGGAAACCATATGTGGCCTGCAAAGTCCGAAATACTGACTTTCAAGCTCTTTACTGAATTTGCTGACCTCTCTGATGCAGAAGATACACGGCTGGAGAGCAGCCCACCGGCTGGCTCCAGCTCCGGGGACTTCGGGTCCCGTGCGGGCCTGCGCTCCTGCACAGGACGGCCTCTGGCGCGCCACTGAGCTCTCCCGCACCTCCACCCCCTGCAGAGGGGCAGGTGCATGGGCCCACCTGGCCTCGGGTGCCTCGGAAGACCAGGCAGCCTCCACGAGGGGCGCTGATAGCCTGAGGCTGGGCTGTCTCCACACCCGAGGAAGCACAGGTCTTGGCTCTCACCTGAGCAAGGATGTGGAGGTGTGGAGAGGTGCGGCGACCTGTCCAGGGCTGCAGTTCATGAAGACGGAGGAGCTGATGGTAAGTGGTGCCCCGTGGGCTCTCCTTTTGCCTCTGACAGGCTGGGCTGCTCACAAGTGAGGTCCTGCAGATGGGGACGTTCCCGGTGAGATGCACGGCCTCCTTACACTCCTGGACGTGCTTGTGAGACCACGGGCAGCAGGGAGAAAACCATGAAGACCCACTGTATGCCCTTAACCTCCATTCGACATGCACAGAGTGAGCACCCAACATGCTGGACACACGTAACGGCCACATGGAGGCCACGGTGCTGCCACTCCTGGGCTCTTCACTTACCTGCTGCTCCTGTGCCTTTGGTTCTTAAAGATCTATTTAGTTAAATGGATAAAGAAGATGGGGTCTATATACACAACGGAATATTACGCAGCCATCAAAAATTAAAGTCTTGCCATCTGCAACATGGATGGAACTGGAGGGTATTATGCTAAGTGAAATGAGTCAGTCAGAAAAAGACAAACATATGATCTCGCTTATATGTGGAATTTAAGAAACAAAACATGAACATATGGGAAGGAAAGGAAAAAGAAGACGAAAACAGAGAGGGAGACAAACGATAAGAGACTCTTAAGCATAGGAAAAAACTGAGGGTCGCTGGAGGGATGGGAGGAGGGGGGATGGGGTAACTGGGTGATGGACATTAAGGAGGACATTTGATGTAAGGAGCACTGGATGTTATATGCAACTGATGAGTCACTAAATTCTACCCCTGAAACTAACAATACAGTATATGTTAATTAATTGAATTTAAATGTAAAAAATGAAAAAAATTATTTGAGGCGGGGGAGGGGCAGAGGGAAAGAGAATCTCTTTGCCCAGTACGGAGCCCAGTGTGGGGCTAGATCCCACAACCCTGAGATCATGACCTGAGCCGAAACCAAGAGTCAGCACACTCAACCGACTAAGCCACCCAGGCGCCCCTAAAATTTACCATTTGGGCCATTTGTAAGTGCGCAGCTCAGCAGCACTGAGTGCAGCCATCCACACCATCCATCTCCAGGACTTTTCCATCTTCCCAAACTGAACCTCTGTCCGCACTAAACAGTGTGTGGACTGGGCAGGACAGCCTCCAGGACCGAGCTCACTCAGGTGGTATCATGGGGGCTGGAGGGCGTGGGTGCAGCGGGGTGAGCCCCTCTGGACAGGAGGGATCAGGGGAGGTAGAGCACCAAGGAGAGAGGACGGGGGTCCATGCTGCCTCCAGGGTGGATGGGGCATGGAGGCCAGCCTGTGGGCTCAGGAACGGGGGGCCAGCAGCAAGAGCACGCACTCCGGGGCTGGGCCCAGGCGCCAACCTAAGAAAGACCAACACCTTTCTGCCCCATCCCTCCTGCCCCTGCAGCGTTCTGGCTCGTGCGTGGGGTTTCCCTCTGCCCCTTCTGTATACCGGCCGCTTTCTGTGGCACAGACTTCTCTGTCCATGTCCCCCTTGGACACCACTGCAGGGCCAGGTGCCTACTGGTCTGGGAGTCAGGTTTTGATCAGAAGCTGCCCTGCCTTCCACGAACCCGCAGTCTGGTGGGAGCACCAACATGCAGACCCCCAGTCCCCACCGCGGACATGAGTGCTGTCCTAGGAGAACCGGCCTGGAGCCTGGGAGGCTGTGTAGAGCCGGGTGGGGGGGAACAGATGTCACTGAAGAAGGGTGGAGACAGAGCAGGAGGGGCTCGGAGATGTGGGGGTCTTGGGCCCCCGAGAGACCCTGGGACTTGGAAGGGGCGGCAGAGGATGTGATGAGACTTTCTTTAGAACAGCTGAGGTGTGTGGGGCTGGGGACCAGCGGATGGAGCACAGACTACACAGCCCAGGAGCCCGAGCAGAAACGGATGGTGGGTGTGGACAAGGAGCCAGGGCCTCGGCTTTTCACCAACGGAAATCAAGGCTGAGCTCCCGGGAGAGCCTGCTGGGGCTTGGGTAGGGCATCGTGTCCTATTCACAATTGCCAAAACCAGCGCTAACCCGAGTGGTCCTGGGAGAATGGACCCACAGGCCGTGGCCAGTCCACGTGGCAGGAGCTCCTGAGCCACAGATGGGAGCCGCCGTGGACACACACGATAGTGCGGGCGCATCCAGTGGGGCCCAGAGCCTGTGGCTGTGTGACGGCTGAGAAGACAAAACCAGAGGACACGGCGGTGGGCTGTGCGGGGACAGGAGGGGACCTTCTGCACTGGCCGGCAGCTGTGTCTCCCTCATGGTGGCAGTTACGTGACTGCGTGTTTGCAAAACTCGGAACATGGACGGTTGAGCATTTGACCCATTATCTCCATATACCTGACTTTAAAATAAGCAGCCCCTGGGAGGGGAGCGGGGAGGCGGCCGAGCTGTGGTGGCTGAGGAGGGCTGGACCACGGGGCCGGGCTCTGGGGGACGGCGGGGAGGGTCTCCTCCACACCAGCCTGTCCCTGGGAGCTGGGAAGGGCCACGCCCTGGTGCTCCATCTCCTCCGGTCATGCTGTCCGTGCTCCAAGCCCGGAACAGCCTCAGTAAGGCGGGCCCTAGTTCCTGCCCCTCCTCCTCCCTCTCCCAAGAGTGCCAAGAGCCACCTTCTCCGCCAGCTCGGCTCAGGGTCAAGGGAGGATCCCACTCGAGCAGACAGGCCCCGCCTGCCAGGAGCCCCAATCCACAGCACACACCCCCGTCCGCCTGGGTTCCTCGGGGAGGGGACATGCCCTGGCCTGGCTGGCCGGCAGCACCCTGCCTGCTGGGGAGGGGCCGGCCTCCAGGACACACTTCGGTATTTTAAGGAGAGACATGTGCCCATTCCAGGCTTGTAGAGCCCCCTGTGGCAGCTGCGAGGGGGCGCAGAGGGCCCAGGCCTCTCCAGCACCTCGGGCCCAGTCGGGGGCCCAGCCTGGGGTAAACGGGGGCCTGGAGTCCACACTGAGGAAAGAAAGTCAAGACATGGGCCGTTTCTGCTCACGAGTTTGTGGATATAAAACGCTGGGCGGGGTGAGGGGGACCTCTTTGAAATTTGGCAACAGAATGACCCCAGCCCTCTCCTACGGTCCAGGGACAAAGGAGGATTTGGCCTCAGAACAACGGGCCAGAAGCACCTCCGTGCACTGCTTCGCCCAGAATCCCCGTCCCTCCATTTCCCGACTTTCCACAGGCTGAGCACGTGTCCTCCCCCTTCCCAGAGAAAGTTGGCTCTGAGGCCCCACTGCTCCTCAGAAAGAGCCGGTCCTGCCTCCCAGGGCCACCTGCATCCTTAGGGGGACCGGCCTCGAGGCTGTGTCTCTAGGGCCAGGGCCGGAAGGGGCCACGTGTGGGACGCGGGGGAAGAACGAACACTGTCCCGTGTTTAATTCAACTTCCTCCTCTCCCGAGCAGACACAGACCTTCTCAAGAGCCATTTCTTGTTTGCCAAGGGCTTCTTTTGCACACGGGGTTTCTTCATGACTCACAGGCCCTGGGTGGCGGCCAGGAGGCTCCGTCAAATTCCCGGGGGGATGACTTCCGGGCGCACCAGCGGCGCCCTTGCGGGAGGTAGGAGGCCAAACCCTCTCAGTTAGAGCTTCTGAAGCTCTGCAATTAAATTGCGGTTTCTGTGCCTCCACATTAGCTTGTGAATGCCAGTTGTCAAAGTTCTTAATTGTTGAAAAAAATAATTACGTGGCTAAAGCAGCTAAATCTCCTCTGAACCCTTTAAACAGAGAAAGCAGGAAGACCAACATCTGGCAGGAGAGGCTGTGCTCCGAATGGGCGGCGACCAGAAAGTCCATGCAGGAGTCAGAGTCTGGGAAAAGAGTCTTTCACTTTTACCAACGGAGCAGGGAATGTGGGACATCTGTTAAAACACAGGTTTTCCCAAACCAGTCCTTCAGAAATCCTCAGAAAACAAACATTTAAAATCAGAAATGCACTTCAGTTCACGTAAAGATAGTTTAGATTGTAGACACAGAGCTCCCACTGCAAAAATACTACAAGCAGAGAGGCTCTCTGGAAATTGAGCTCGACAAGCGACAGACCAGCTGTGAGCAAGCCACTTCTTTTTCACTTTAGAAACACAGCATGGTTGCGCTGTGGGCAAACTCATTTACAGAAATTCAAGCACAGTCAGAGCCCCAGCACCCCTCGAACATGATGGCCCATACGTCCCCGCCCAGAGAAAACCCACGTGACCCCTCCAACGTGCCTCCTCCCAAGACACCGTTTCCTCTTTTACAAACATAAGTCTATTTTCTGGAACAGAAAAACGGCATACAGTATTTAAAATGTGCAACTTAATAAAATCTTTAAAAAAGTGGGGGGGCGCCTGGGTGGCTCAGTCGGTGAAGCGACTGCCTTCGGCTCAGGTCATGATCCCAGAGTCCTGGGATGGAGCCCCACATCAGGTGTTCTCAGCGGGAATCCTGCTTCTCCCTCTGCCCGCCCCCCACCACCACACTGCTCATGCTGGTGCTCTCGGTCTCTCTCTCTCTGAAATAAATTAATAAAATCTTAAAAAAAAAAGTGTGCAACTTGATACCTTCTGACATGAAACCATGAACTTCACCCACGAACCCAACACCACAGTCACCACTGTGAACGGGTGCATCCCCCCCACACCCCCGGGCCTCCTCTGGCCCTGGGCAGCCAGATCTGCACTCGGTCACGACACATTCTTCTGCGTTCCCTAGTTTTATGTACAAGGGGTCACATGGCGCGTACTCCTTCCGTCTGGCTTCTCCCACTCGGCACAGTGAGGCTGAGTCATTCCTGCTGTTGTATGAATCACTGAGAGTTCACTCCTTTTTATTGCAGCGTGGCATTCCACGTGTGGATCCACCACGATGTGGTTTTCCATTTTCCTGTTCATGGACCTTTGTGCTGTTTCCAGTTTTTGGCTAGTCCACACAGAGCTGCTATAGACACTCCTGGTCAAGTCTTTGTTGGGATGTACACATTTTTCCCCGTGGATAAACGCCTAGGAATGGAACAGCTGGATAGCACACTTCTGAAGCCACTGCCAAACTGCTTTCCAAAGTGTGCACCACTTCATATTCCCACTCGCAGTGTGAGTTCCCATTTCTCCATATCCCTACCAACACCTGGTGCACCCCAGTTTCTGCATTTTCAGCATTTTATAAGGTGTGCAGTGGTATCTCCTTGTGGTTTTCATTTGCATTTCTTTTAATTCCAATACCGTTAACATATGGTATTATATTAGTTTCAGGTGTACAACATAGTGATTCAACACTTCCTTATGTCACTGGTGCTCATCAGGACAGGTGCACTCCTTAATCCCCATCACCTGTTTCACCCACCCTCCCACTCTCCTCCCCTCTGGTGACCAGCAGTGTGTTTTCTGTAGTGAAGAGTCTGCTTCTTGGTTTGTCTTTTTTCCCTTTGTCTGTTTGTTTTGTTTCTTAAATTCCACGTCTGCCTTCGGATCAGGTCATGATCCAAGGTCCTGGGATCGAGCCCCGCATCTGGCTCCCTGCTCAGCAGAGAGCCTGCTTCTCCCTCTCCCTGCCGCTCTGCCTACTTGTGCTCTCTGTCAAATAAATAAATAAAATCTTAAAAAAAAATTCCACACGAGTGAAATCATACAGTATTTATCTTCCTCTTATTTCACTTAGAATAATACCCTCTAGTTCCATTCACATCCTTGCAAATGGCAAGATTTCATTCTTTTTTAATGGCTGAGTAATATCCCATTGCACGTATACGCCGCATCTTCTTCATCCATTCATCTATTGGTGGACGCTTGGGTTCTTTTCAGAATTTGGCTATTGTAGATGATGATGCTATAAACATCGGGGTGCATGTACCTCTTTGAATTAGTGTTGTGTTCTTTGGGTAAATACTTAGTGGTGCAATTGCTGGGTAGTAGGGTAATTCTATTTTTAATTTTTTGAGGAATCTCCACACCGTTTTCCAGAGTGGCTGCACCACTTTGCTTGCATTCCCACCAACAATGTGGGAGGCTCCCCTTTACATCCCTGCCAACACTGCTGTTTCTTGTGTTGATTTTAGCCATTCTGCCAGGTGTGAGATGCTGTCTCACTGTGGTTTTGATTTGTATTTCCCTGATGCCAAGCGATGCTGAGCATCTTCTCATGTGTCTGTCTTCTGCCCATTTTTAAATTGGATTATTTGGTTTTTGGCGTTGAGTTGTGTAAGTTCTTTATAGATTTTTAAAAATTGTTTTATTTATTTGACAGAGAGACACAGCGAGAGAGGGAACACAAGCAGGGGGAGTGGGAGAGGGAGAAGGAGGCTCCCCGCTGAGCAGGGAGACCGATGCAGGGCTCGATCCCAGGACCCTGGGATCATGACCTGAGCCGAAGGCAGACGCTTAACGACTGAGCCACCCAGGCGCCCCAATAGATTTTGGATACTAACCCTTTATCAGATATGTCATTTACAAATCTTCTCCCATTCCATAGTTGTCTTTTAGTTTTGTTGGTTGTTTCCTTTGCTGTGCATATTCATTTGCCTTTCTATGACTAATACTGCTTAGCATCTTTTCATTTAGTTATTTGCCAATTTTGTATTTTTGGTGGTGTATTAAAATCTTTGGCACTTTTATAAGTTTGGGCTGCTTTTCTTTTATCTTGTTGAGTCTTGAGAGGTTTCAGATAGTCTTTCATCAGATAAATGCTTTGAGAAAGAGTCTCCCCTAGTCTACGGCTTGTCTTCATTTCTTAACAGTGTCTTTTGAAGAGCGGAAGTTTTTAATCTTGATGTAGTCCAGATTATCAACTTGTTCTTTAATGGACTGTACTTTTGGTGTTGTATCCAACAAACCTCTAATTAACCTAAGGTCACATATATTTTCTCTTAGAAGTTTTATAGTTTTAGATCTTACATTTAAAAGTTGATTTTTGTAGATAATGCAAGATACGGATCCAAGGGTTTTTAATTGTCATTTTGCATATGAACATCCAATTGTTCCAGCACCATTTGTTTAAAGACGGTCCTTTCTCCGCATTGCCTTTTCACCTTTGTCCAAACTCAGGTGTTCATGTGTGTGTGGGTCTCTCTCTGGAATATCCTGTTCCATTGATGTACCTGTCTAGCTTTGGATGAGTACCACACAGTTTTGGTTAGTGTAGCTTTATAATAATTCTTGAAATCGGGCACCTGGGTGGCTCAGATGGTTAAGCGTCTGCCTTCGGCTCAGGTCATCATCCCAGGGTCCTGGGATCGAGTCCTGCATCGGGCTCCCTGCTCAGCGGGGAGGCTGCTTCTCCCTCTGCCTTTCTCTCTGTCTCTTATGAATAAATAAAATCTTTAAAAAAAGGGTGACTCGGTGGCTCAGTTGGTTAAGCGACTGCCTTCGGCTCAGGTCATGATCCTGGAGTCCCAGGATCGAGTCCCTCATTGGACTCCCTTCCCAGCAGGGAGTCTGCTTCTCCCTCTGACCCTCCCCCTTCTCATGTGCTCTCTCTCTCTCATTCTCTTTCTAAAATAAATAAATAAAATCTTTAAAAAAAGAAAAAAAATAATTCTTTTTTTTTTTTTTTTAAAGATTTTATTTATTTATTCATGAGAGACAGAGAGAGAGAGAGAGGCAGAGGGAGAAGCAGGCTCCCAAGGAGCAGGGAGCCCGATGCGGGACTCGATCCCAGGACCCTGGGATCATGACCTGAGCCGAAGGCAGACGCTTAACCATCTGAGCCACCCAGGCGCCCGAAAAAAAATAATTCTTGAAATCAAGTAGTGTTAGCCTGCCAACTTTGTTCTTTTTTCAAAGTTCTTTTGGCTGTTCTAGGTCACTTGCCTTTCCATATGAATTTCAGAATCAGTTTGTCAATTTCTGCAAGAAAAGCCTGCTTGCACTTTGATTAGGATTGTATGGGATCTAGAGATCAATCTGAAAGGAATGGACATATAAACAATCTTGACTCCTCCGACTCATGAGCTGGTTATCTTTCCATCTTTTTCGGTCTGTTTAAGTTTCTCTTGGAAATATTTTGTAGTTTTCAGTGTGCAGGTGTAGTGAGTTGAATCATGCCACTCACCCTCCCCCTGCTCTGCTATGTTCGTGTCCTCGTCCCCAGAGCCTGAGAATGTGAGTTTATTTGGAAAAAAGGTCTTTGCAGTTGGTACTTGAAGGTCTCAAGATGAGATCATCCTACATTATCCAGAGGTGTCTAAATCCAATGACATGTGTCCTTATAAGAGTTGCACAGAGGACAGAGAGAGAGAGAGGAGAAGGCAGTGTGAAGATGGAGGCAGAGATGGGCGTGATATGGCCAGAAGCCAAGAAACCCCACGGGACACCTGTGGCCGGCAGAAGCTGGAAGAGGCAGGAAGGATCCTCCCCTGGAGCCTCTGGAAGGAGCGTGGCCCTGCTGATACCTTAATTTCAGACTTCTGGCCTCTGGAACCAGGAGAGCCAGAACAAGTAAGCCCCCGCTCCCCCACCCCCTTACTTGTGATAATTTGTTGTGGTGGCCCTTGGAGATGGATAGAACAGGTGGCTCCCATTTTCTGTCAGATTTATCCCTTAGCGTTTGATGCTCTGGTAACTGCCATTGTTCAACTTCAGGTTCTTCATTGCCAATATACAGAAATTCAGTTGGTTTTTATGAATTGATCTTTTGTCTTCCCACTTCACCAAACTCACGTAATAGCTGTCATAGTTTTTTTCTGTAGCTTCCATCAGATTTTTTACAGGGATGGTCATGTCTGAAAATAAAAATGGTTTTACTTTCTCCTCTGAATGCCTCATATTTCTTTTTCCTGCCTGATTACACCAGCCAGAACCTCCAGCACAATGTGAACAGGAGTGGGGGCAGCCTTCCCTGAGTTGTTCTGATCTTAGGGGGACAGTGCTCTCCTCTTTTCCTCTACCTTCTTACTTCTTTGATCCACATTTGTTGATCCCTTCTGTGTGCCAGGTGTTACACCGAGTGTGGCAGGACCATGGATGAGAAGAAAGAAGACCAACACACGGAGCACCACGTGTTTAAGGGCTGTGAGAGACAGACACATGTGCACAAGCACGTGAGAGGAGACGAAGCACACATGTCCCAGGACACGTGAAGATACCTCACTGGGACATGTCTCACACCAGCTGGATCTGGCAGAAACCAAGAAGGCAGCCAGTACTAAGTGTTGTCAAGGCCACTGAGCAATGGGAACTCGCATTCACCACTGCTGGAGGATAAATGGAGGCGATCGTTTTAGAAACACCTTGTCATTGTGAAGGAAACTGGACATGTGCATGCCCTAAAGCCCATAAATGACACTTGTAGCTCCACAGCCTAGAAAAACTATGTGTGCACCCGTATGTTTGTATTTATCTACAAATATAATCATCTAAGTGTCCATCACAAGTCAAAGGGGTAAATTGCGGGGCATCCACATAATGGGCTGCCACACCACAGTGAACACACAGGAACCACAGCTCCACACGCCAACATGGATAAATGTAAGGAACATGGTGGACAACGTGAGCAAGTCACAGAAGAATACACACTGCGTTGTTCAATTTGTATAAAGTTGAGAAACAAGCAAATCCAAGTGATGTGCTGTTTGAGGTAACGTGATAGAGAAACACACACAACGTACAGTGGAAGCGCTGAGGAGTGCATTGGTCAGCCCCGGCTGCCATAACAAACACCATGGCCCGGGCTGGTACGATAGAAGTGTATGTTCTCACAGTCCTGGAGGCGGGAAGTCTGAGGCCCAGGCGTGGGCAGGCCAGTTTCCCCCAAGGCCTATCTCCTGGCGGGTAGACACCGTCTTCCCGTGTCCTCACGTGGTTGTCCTCTGTGCGTGTCTGTGTCCTCATCTCCTTTTCTTCGCAGGGACACTGGTCATGCTGGATTGGGGCCACCCTAGTGACCTCGTCTTCACTAATTACATCTGCAATGACCCCATCTCCAAATACAGTCACATTCTGGGGTACCAGGGGTCAGAACTTCAACATGAATTTTAGGACACTGTCCAGCCTGTAATACCCCTCCATCTCCTTGGGCTGTATAGTCAAGTAGCTGAATTTGACTACATTTAACACACTCTGTTCCAAGGAATTAGAGCTGAGCTTTGAAGGATGTTCAGAATTAAGTGAGTGACAATGTTGAGAATTAGGCTTCTAGCATTAGTTCCAAGCATGTGCTAAACTTGGCTCCTGACAGAGGACGAACGACTGAGAAGATGAGCTCGTGTGCCCCCAGCATCAGCGGAGAGCCACGCAGAGAGGAGGCATGGCCTTGCTTGCTGAAAGAAGAGTTTCACACTGGTCTCTTCCACTTGTTTTGAAGTCCACTGGGAGCATAGAAAATATTCTTAGAAAATACTTGATCTTCTGATTTAAACTTTGTTAAAATAATACAGGAAATATCACCGACTGGTCTCAGGAGCATTAAATTTAATATTCGGTTGAACCACAGGAAATGGCCACATGTGATCATTTTTGACCTGCAGGCTATTCCACGTGGTTCAGTCTAATTCAGTGTCTGACTACTTTTAATTTTATTTTTAAGAGAAGAAAGAAAATGAGAAAGCAACTCACTAAATCAAAGCCAAGGAGTGTTTTCAGGCTGTAATCAAATGGCCATGTAAGTAGGAAACTACTCCAAAAATATAACTTCTCCCCAAAACAGGCAATCTTAAGAGTCAAACATCTTTTCATTTTAATCAAGAAAGCCAGGAGGCAAGGACATTACAGCCTTCTGTTGCAATATAAACTGCCGTGGACACACGAAACTTCAGTGCACAAGGTCTTATGATCGTAAAAGTCTGGTTTGGACATTGTCTTCCATGACTGGATGTTTTAAAGATTTTTTTTTTTATTTATTTATTCATGAGAGACAGAGAGAGAGAGAGAGAGGCAGAGGGAGAAGCAGGCTCCCAAGGAGCAGAGAGCCCGATGCGGGTCGATCCCAGGACCCTGGGATCATGACCTGAGCCGAAGGCAGACGCTTAACCATCTGAGCCACCCAGGCGCCCCCATGACTGGATGTTTTAAATGATGGCTGACAGTGATGGTTTCCCCAAGCCACACTGCTCAAGGCCTCCATCATGATCACTCACAAGTCAGTTTTACTGTCAGTGTTGGGCTAGTCAGAGGCCAGCTCATGCCTAAAAGCATAACTAAAACAGAATGCACAACTGCATCACAGGATTTGTTGAATTTTTCTCCTGTCATGTTATCTGCAAACAATTTTCAACCATCTAGCATTGAGTAGGCTCCTTTATTTTCTTTTAAATTTATCTATTTGAGAGTGAGGGAGAGAGAGTGAGTGAGAGAGAGAGAAATGGAGCAGGGGGCAGAGGGAGAGGGAGAAGCTGACTCCTTGCTGAGCAGGGAGCCCAACGTGGGGCTCCATCCTGGGACTCCGGGGTCATGACCTCAGCCGAAGGCAGACACTTCAGTGACTAAGCCACCCAGGTGCCCCAAGGAGGCTCCTTTAGATAAGGTGATACTCGAGCCATATTCATAAAAAGCACCAAAGAGAATGTCATTCTTGTTTTACTTGCACTGAAAATATATCGATCCTTGTTCATTTGGAACAACAAGAACAAAGATGTCTTGAGTAAACTGTCAGATTAAATCAATCCCCCAAATTACTGTGGGCCTTCAGATATCAGGAGCTTGGGATATACATTTTGTCTGCAGCCTATTGTCTCCGGAGATTTCTTCAGACCTCTAAAGAACTGGCTGAAACAGCATGCAAGCACATGAGCAGGTGTCCTCCATGTAAGAGAAAACAGAGAAACTTTATTGAAGTTATGATACATGGTTTTTCATGGACGCCAGCATGATGAAAGCACATGCTCTTCCTGAGATAAGAATGGGGAGCTGGCTGAAGACACGACTAAGCACATTACGCGGGTTTCTGAGTTCTGCACACGGATAAAGCAATCTCAAGACCAGCAGCACTTCGGTGCAGAGGGCATCAGCGAGCTCTCGGATAGAAGGAAAACTGGTAAGTGGCCGGAAATCCTGCATTTCCTAAGTGAGATATGCTGAGATCATAGGACAGTGACATGGCAGCTCAGCCGGCTCCAGAGGACAGACATGATGGGGACTTTCACTAAGTGACAAACAACGCAATGCTCTATGGTGCCACCATGGAGCCCAGTGCTGACAGGGCCCATGGTTCCTGCCGGGCATTCTGTCAGTGGGGAGGGAGGAGGGCACAGTCTGGAGTCGGTCAGACTGGGACTCCTTCAACAGGCAAGTATGAATAATACTTCTCCCCGGGTCTGGTAAGAACCCAGACAATGCACATGCATGGCCACGGCCGTCAGTTCTGAGTGTGTGCTCTTGGCCCCTCACACTTCCGCTGAGCTGAATCCCCAAACCCTGTAAGTTCCTCTGGTCAGGAGAACTATCCTCTGGCCTGCAGAGAACTCCTCATCCACTCAAGTGCAGGGAGGCAGGAACCCCGCCAGCCTCAAGATTCCCCTCACCCGCTCCTCCTAGAGCTCTCCTCTCCCCTCCTGCCCCTCCTGCTCATACTGGACCAACAGAGTTGGGACCGACCAGAGCCGGACTGATGTCCAGCCCACGACCCAGTCTGCCTGTCAGGATCGTCCCATCACCAACCATACCTGTGTCATCAGGAGCTCCAAGCTAAAATGTTCGAGGGTTATGGGTTGTTCTTCTCACTTTTATTCAAATACATACAAAGCCCACAGACAGCCTGATTTATGTCTCCCACCAGCTCTCTTCCTCAGTCTGGTGCGCTGCCATGGTCACGTCGGGGCTGTGCGGGACCATCTCAGACACACCGGCCAACAGCCGCTTGTCCAGTGAGCCCTGCTGGCAGCTGCCCAGGTGAGACTGACAGAAATGACGGTAAACATATTTCTGGGTAAAAAACATATTTTTATAATGTACCTTTGGATAAAATGCAATCTTTCCCTTCTTTCCCAGGTCAGGCACTTAAAAATGAGAAATTTCAGGAATGGGCAACCAGTTCATTAAAATTCGCTGGACCTTAAGTTTCCTAAGAAAACTTAAACATCTAGAGGGGAGGGGGGTGGGGAGGATGGGTTAGCCTGGTGGTGGGTACTGAGGAGGGCACGTTCTGCATGGAGCGCTGGGTGTTATGCACAAACAATGAATCATGGAACACTTCATCTAAAACTAATGATGTAATGTATGGGGATTAACATAACATAACATAATAAAATAAAATTAAAAAAAAAAAGAAAACTTAAACAGTGTGGGAGGTAACGACATTCAGCATTTGCCGCCAGAGTCTGTAAGACCAACAAGGATTACTATGTTTCTGATGTGCCAGGGCCTGATTCAGAGATGCAGGAGTCGGGGAGACTCATCCGTGGTTAGCCTCACTTCCCCCGAAATTCCGTCTCTAAAATTAGGTCATAACCTTACCGTGAAACTGGGTTAGATGAATATCATATTTACTGGGAAAAATGATTACCCTCTGTGTGGCCCGGCCTCTGGTGCTGCACACATTCATCACGGCTTCAACTGCTGAATGACAGTTTGGTCCACAGAGAACTGGTTAGGCAGTAACTAGTTCACTTATTTCTTATCTCGAGCCCAGAGGGTGATTGCGGCCTACGTGCGTCACGTTCAATTTAAGAATCTTAGTTCTCAGAGTGACAAGTGGCCGAAGACAGGGCCCTGAGATGACAGGGTCCACGGAAGGGCAGATGTGGGAGGTGTGGGCCGGTGGTCACGCTGCTGCATGGAGCCTGCCCCCACCTGACGCTCCTCCCTGTGGAGTCCTGCTTCTGAGCAGCTGCCCACATTGCCCACCACGGCCTCCGCTTCCACCGTGAAGACGCTGTTTGTTGGGCATCAGGCTGGACGTGCCAAAAAGCGTTCCTGCCTCCTGTGACAGCAGAGGTCGGCAGGGGGTCTGGAAGCCTGACCAAGAGCAAGTCTACTTCCCGTGGTAAAAAAATCCCAACCACCTCACAGTCAACCTTCAACACAAAACTAAATCTCTCTGAGAAATAATATCTTTGAAATCCTTTGACGCGTTTATAAAAAGAAAAAAACAAAAAATTTGCAAATTAAAAAAAGATCCTTAAAAAAATTCAATAGCCTTCTTACTAACAAATACAAAACTGCTTAAGACACTTTGTGACTTCCTTAGGTCAAGGATCAGGGGGATGGATCCACAGTGAAGTTTTACTACTAAAATTACGTATTTGGTAAAAACTCCAGCAAGGGTTCCACTGACAAAATATTTGTTTTGGAAAGAAGAGTCACAACTTTTTCCAAAGTGTCAAAAAGAATAAAGATGTAAACACCACATACTTAACATATTAATACAACAGTATTAACTCAGTTAAATAAATACAAGAAAGTGGCACCAACGTTATGGCAATTTTTCAACACAAAAATGTAGCTCGAGGGTATTTTAAAATAAATAATTGCTCCCAACAGAAATGAGTGTTCTTAGCACAAACCAAGAGCGTCTGAGATAAAGTGCTACGAGACAAAGCGGCTCCACGCTCCAACCTGTTCATCTGTGCGCAGAAACGCCATCTGGGTCTCCGGGTCTGAGGGGTCCACCACCAGGAAAGCATCACTAAACGCCAGGCTGAGGGCCATCTTTTGTCATTTTCCTGTTTTCTTCCAGTGTGTGTTTAAATATTTTCTTCAGGGTGTCATAAACTAGTGGTCCATTTTCAGAGTCAAAATTAACCTGCTGACAAAGAATAGACAGACTCAGGACATAGTAGCGAATTTTAATCAGCTGATTTGGGGAGAAAAGGAAGGACGGTGGAAAACAACTCTGACTTACAAACACAGTCATATACAATGAACAGCATACATAACACAGTCCACACATTCATTTTAATCGAAAGACTGTATTAGAACTGTCAATCATGTCAACACCAGTTATGAATGAAAACTCAAAAACTGAAACCCCTGCCCGGACATGCGCACTCACAGGTTGTCGTGACGCCAGGCAGCTGTGAGGGCGGAGTTCCGAACCTGGAGACTTAAGCGCCAGGGGCACAAGGGACGGGGTCTGTCAAAGGGGTCTCCAGCTGTAAGGCTGCCCTATGGCAACCCGCCCGGAGCCCAGCTTGCCACCGGCCCGCTACGCAGCCCCACTCACACCTGACCTGTCACGCACGCACCGCGGTACCCACCGCCTTAGCATTTCTGGGAGCAGTGGGTGTGAGAGGCTCACGTGTTTGTCTGCCACAGAGAAAGCCTTCACGCAAGTTAGTTCCCTTGCCCCATGGTGGGGATGTACTGTGTCCATGTATTTCGGCTGCAGGGTCGAGCGACGGGAGGACAGAGAACCCGAGCAATTCCCACACCTGCACCCACTCCCGCTCCCACAGAAATGTGCGACTCCCGGCGGTGCTGCGGAGGGTCTGGGCCCGGCTAACATGTTTGTAGACACAGGACGGCCAGGCCAGAGACCAGCAACCCCACCCTCCAGGCAGCATGTCACAATCACACGGTCGCCCTCGCCCTCCAACAAGAGGTGGGGTGACGCGGAGCGGCCCAGGTGGGCTGCACATCCTCGCTGACCTCTCTGGGCACAGGTGACCCCAGTGTTTGCTGAGGGGCTGCAGCAAGCCTGGAAAGCTCTGGCTGAAGGGAAACAGAACGTTCGTCCCCCTGGAAGCAGCCGCCGCACAGCTTCCTTGAAGAGCTGGCCCAGAACGAGAGCGGTCGGGGCCCCTGCTCACGACACCGTGCACCAGGGGACACACCCACAGATGTCTCCCAACCTTTCCAAAGCCGGGTTTGCAACAACTGCTACGTTTAACTTTTCATCAGGATCCCCCTAAGAGGCCAACAGAAATTATAAAGAATTCCTACCACATTCAGAGAAACCAACACTAAGGATTTTTTCAATTAAATTCAGAAATGTCATTGCATTGTTTATCCTATCTACAAAAACTTCTGATTAACATTAATAACGGTTTGAATTGTTCACTTTGCTAAGCACCCAACTGCAACCCTCCCCAAGGGCAGGTGGCCCCGCGGTCTATGAAGACATAAACGTAAGGTGCAAAGGACGACGTGCTGTGGGTCTGAGCCGCTGGCTCTGGAAACTGTTGAGAAGAGACGCAGAGGCCGCAAAGCTCCCGAGAGTAACCCAGACGCCTGCAAGGGTGCACTTTGGAGAGCACGGGGGAAGGCGCAGTGAGCCGCACAAACGGTGAACGGGCAGGATCACTAACATTTACCGCCGACACCGTCGTTGAGAAGCTGGGCTCTGTGCTTCAGGACAGTGTCACATGCCCTGTGACAGGAACCAAACTGAAGGGCTGAGGGGAGCCTTTTCTCCCGGCATGGCCCTGGTTCTTGCTTCAGCCAGGATGGACTGCTGCAAGCCAAAAGGATGTGCATAGAGAGGAAACTTTTTTATTACTTTCTGCTTTGATTTGCCAACTAGGGCAGGGTCCCGGGTCATCGCTGCTGGATGCTGGGTTCTCAGTGGTCAGTTACGCATTTCGGCCCAAAGTAGAATGGGCTCAACCAGAAAAGATTCTCTCCTACTTGGCACACGATTTAAAAGAATTTTCTCAACATCCAATTGTTTCTGTACGAAAGCTCTTTGTTCCAATGTTCTCCTTCAAAAAACCCACAGTTCAGCTTTTTCTAATATCACTGTTGAGAAACTAATATTTTTTGGCCAAAGTCTACAACTGTGTTTGAGAAGTGTCAAACATGTTTCCATTAAGGAAAAACATACTGAAAGTTTTATTTTAGAGCAGGTGGGGGGGGGCCTCTGGATTCTGATTTGCAATTATGCCGACAGCAGCATGTGACCCACCTTGGTGAAGGCTTTAATGGCGCGGATGAGGATGGCTTCTTCCACGTCCGCAGGGATCGCCTGCAGACTCACTATGCAGTGCAACACACAGAGAATGGTCTGGTGCTGGCCCTGTTTTTGCAGAAATCAAAATCAAACAAGTGGTTTTAAAAAATGCCTCCGGACATAAACTCAAAGCAAGTGCAGAGCCAGGAGCTGGTGTGCGACCAAGTACTCATGACCTCAAACACCAAACTCTCTACCAAGGGCTCTACTCATGTTTCCTGTTAGGTGTTAATATAATTTGAAAAGCTTTCAGGAGATAAAATCAAAGCTGCTTAGTTATTACATAAAGTATAATTGAATATGAATATCAGTGTGACTTCAAATCAAAAGTCTTCCTTGCAGTGAACCAATGAGAGGATCCACTCGTTTCTAGACACAACTGCTCCAGTTCAGCTAGCGGATGCCGATGTGCCACGGTGGTCCGTGGACTAGTGGGCAGCCAGGGTCAGTACGAGCACGCCCTGCCTGTGGCTGGAGCTGCGGAGGGAGGCGGGGAAGGGGAGAGACAGTCGTGGCCCCCCAGCAGTGCGCCCACTGGAACTTAAGGGGGAAGGTCCCCAAGGAACGTGTCCGACTTGACTCCCAGGGGCTGTTCACTTTAGAGAAGCAAAGGAGACACCACCTCTGGAGCCGACATGCGTCCAGTACACTCGCCCCTGAGAGCCACTGACTGCGCTTCTGGAAATCTACTGAGGGCCTAATCGGAAATGCAGAAAACCCTGCAAGCACAAGTGATCATTACAGGGATGGCTACCGAAGTAAAACCCTGAAATAATGCAAACACCCTACGTGCAGGGGTTAGAGTGAAGGAAGACGAAGGTGCAGCGGGTGCCATGGGACAGACGGGCGCAAGCTGTGTGCGGAGCCACTGGGGCTCAGGTCCTGCTGTGACACACGCTGACTGCCTTTCCTGAGAGATGGGGCCTCACCCTGTCCGGGCCATGGAGATGAATGAAGGGGAAAACGGAAATTAGGACCTGGCAAGGGCCTGGCCACTGCCCCAGGGGTGACCTCCTCTCTCAGCCCCTCACACAGGGCCTGAGAAGGCAGACTGGGAAACGGACTCTGGATCCAGGGCGTCCTCACCTTTACTGGCATGTGCGCACGTGTGCGAGCGTGTGCATTCGTGTCCGTGTGTGTCTGAAAAATGAAGTATACGGTCGTCCGTGACCACATTAACAAATGCACTAAGTCTGACAGAACGGACGTGCAATGTTCAGAGTGGTGCTGCTGGGTTACGGGCGTTCTCCTCGTCTGGTGTTGTATCTTCTACACCTGATGCTGGGTGTGCATTTCTTCTTACCTCGGAAAAACCTAGATTAGACCCAGATATGGGATTCTGCACAAGTCCCCTTCTTCATAATGGATTTTTGTGCACGAAGCCTGAGCTAAGGGCCATGGTTAACTTCATCAACCGCCCAACAGCCTCTTTACCTTCTCTAATAAAAACAGTGCTTCTGTGGCATGTGCGTGGCTGCCAGCCAATGTGTCCACGTCCTCTTTGGTGACCACAGGCTCCTTCAGCTGCTCCACCCAAGACCACATGAGACTGCACAGGACGAAAGGGTCCCTTTCGCCACATATTCTTTCCCAAGCTCCGTCTCGGGAATTTAGTTCTTTCTAAAAGAAGGGAAGAAAGAGGTGAATGGAGAAGAAGGAGAGGGGAGGGGAGGAAAAAGGGAGGGGAAGAGGAGGGAGGAGGAAGGGAGAGGGAAAAGAGAGGGGCAGGGAGGGAGGAAGGGGAGGGCGAGGGATGAGGAGGAGGAGGGAGGGGGGAGGGACAGGGAGGTAGCAATGTTTGAGGTTTGATGGCCTTCAGACTGTTCATGAGTGACAGTCTCGGGCTTTGGGTGGATGGGGACCCCTCCCAGTGCCCCCACCTCCAGGTGGCACACTGGGCTGAGATGCTGAGTCTCTCCAAGCCTCAGTTTCCCTCTGTGAAGCTGACCCCCTGCCCCATGTGTGCCCTAAAGCTCCCTCAGAGAGGGGCTCAGCTGGCCCAAACGCTAAGCTCTCCACCGGGCTCTGAAACCACAGACGCTGTTCAGGAAGAGGGAGCCTTCCGTTTTAGGTTCCTTGGGACAAAAGACAAATACTTACTGTGATGGAGTAGAATGTTAGACAAAAAAGCATACATAAGACAACATTTGCAAATTACCCTGGGACGAGGAAAAGCTGACTAAAACTTCAAAGTGGGCCCCAGAAAAGTGCTGAACAGTCTGCAACTGGGCAGACACATCTGTCTCACGTTCCTTTTCAGAGTCCCATGCAGGCCTGGCCACAGAGCCAGCCCCACATCCTGAGACTGGACAGGGGAAGGGACGAGCAAGTCTTGCCCATGCCCTGAATGCTGGAGATAAGTTAAGGAGGAGGCCTTAACAGTTTACCTCGCAGAGAGCAGGGGAAAAACAGGAAAATTTTAACTTCTGATGGGGCTCAGTTTTATGCATTAGTAAATAAAGTCTATGTGTGCTACAGGAATAAGCATAATAATTGCACATTCATTCATTCACACATCTGGTATGTTCATAAAGCTTAGAACAGGACAGCCTGTAGCACGTGGCTTATCCGATTCCTACAGCCCCCTGAAGTGAGGCCCTGACGGCAGATGTGCGGGCCCAGGGAAGAGGGTACTTGCCCAGGAGCCCAAAGCAGAACGGGGCAGACGGCATTCCCTGGGTTTTGCTTGACCCCAGACATGATGCTCCTGCCCCGCTGCGAGGGTCCTCCGGCTCTGGGTTCCTCCGGCTCTGGGTTCCTCTGGTTCCTCTTTATTATCTTATAAAGAAGCCAATATGTTTAGCTGTATGGAGGCCCCGTTCCCCACGGGTCATATACACAGCAGATCTGCTCTGCAGTAACCAGAAGCTGGGCAGAACGGGACAAGTCAAAGGCCCTCCCAGTAAAATGCCGTTACATAGTCATGTTTTCTGAAATCTTCAAGGGGACTTAGCAAAGTATTAAACTCATGAGCTGCATCCCGGCCCTGCCACATTTGGGCCACATGACCTTGAGCATGTGCCTTGACCCCTGTGACCCGCGGCTTCCCTACCTGTGATACTTAATTCATAAGGACTGTGAAGATTAACGAAGAATCTTAGGGTGTCCTCTGCCCTCCGGGGTCCCTGAGAGAGCTGGTGATGCAGCAGAAGGAAGAGGGCCTAGCGCGGGCACAGGCAGCCCGTGCCATCCAAATCACAGTTCACTGGACTCTTTCCAGAACTCAAGTTGTTTTATTGCTGAAAGGCCCATCATAAAATCCAGAAAGTGAAACAAAGGGCAAGCCTATCCAAACAAAAGGGTCGTGTTCACCTCTGGAAAATGCTTTTCTGTGTGAGGTGCTCTGACAGTCTGGCCCATGCTGGGCTGACCTATGAGGGGTCCAACCACTAGCTCTCGTGGCTATGGTGTTACAAGGGAAGGGCCCGCAGACTGAGCCAGAACGAGCCAAAGGCTTGTTCAGTTCAGAGTAAGAAAAAATACTTCGTGTTGGGGCGCCTGGGTGGCTCAGTCGTTGAGCGTCTGCCTTCGGCTCGGGTCGTGCTCCCGGGGTCCTGGGATCGAGCCCTGCGTCGGGCTCCCTGCTCGGCGGGAAGCCTGCTTCCCCCTCTCCCGCTCCCCCGGCTTGTGTTCCCTCTCTCGCTGTGTCTGTCTCTGTCAAATAAAGAAATAAAATCTTTTAAAAAAATAAAAGTATTGGGGCGCCTGGGTGGCTCAGTCGTTAAGCGACTGCCTTCGGCTCAGGTCATGATCCCGGGGTCCTGGGATTGAGCCCCACATCGGGCTCCCTGCTCAGCGGGAAGCCTGCTTCTCCCTCTCCCGCTCCCCCGGCTTGTGTTCCCTCTCTCGCTGAGTCTCTCTCTGTCAAGCAAATAAAGTCTTTAAAAAAGAGAAAAGAAAAAATACTTCGTGTTGTAAGAAACCAACACATGTAGCGATTTGCTCAGCAAACACCTGCGGTTCTGACAAACGATGTGCACATGCTCGGCAGTCCACAGCTGTACGTGGTGCAAGGCTCTGGGCCTAGTTCTCCCACCTCTGCATCTGGAAGGTTCTGAACCTTCTGGGAAGTGTACATGCCTTGCTTAATTAATGTAGAATACAGAGGAGCACATACACAAATAATTCGTGGGAGATTATAGGCGAACAAGTCTCAGTTTCACTGAGCCAGGCCTCCCCAGGTCAGCCCCACATTTGGGCAGTTTACTAGTTTCTGATAACTAGGTGGTAAGGCCTGCCCTTTGTCTACACCAGCTGCTCATTCAGGGCAAAGAGCACAACTGATTTAAGATTGTGTTTCTAATGAAAATACACCACAAAAAGGGGTTAAAATTTAAAATTGCACATTCTAACTTAAGTAAAAGCCAAGAAATGGGCCCCAAAGACACAACCTCGGGTAAATCTATTGGCACAGGGTGCCTGGGTGGCTCAGTCAGTTAAGCGTCTGACTCAATTTCAGCCCAGGTCATGATCTCAGGATCGTGAGATGGAGCCCCACGTCAGGCTTGGTGCTGAGCTTGGGATCCTCTCTCTCCCTGTGCCCCTCTTGCTCTCTCTAAATAAATAAAAGCTTTTTTAAAAACCTAATGACACAAAGGTACTCTGTGGCTTGCTCCCATTTGCTTTGTGGAATCTGACTGTTGCCTCATTGGGGTGCACTGGGAAGTCTGCGGGAAGGGATGCTGAGCAGACAGCATCCATCACGTGTCCTCCTGACCTCACTCAACACTTGCGTTGATGACTTTGGAAAAGAATTTTCTCTGATTTCACGTATGTCTCTTGGTCAGTGATTCTCCCCACCAGACTCAGGTTAGCGGTGCACAAGTTAGTTCCTAAAGCTGTCTGCTTAGGTCTGTCCATCCCACAAACCCAGCAGGAAAGCAGGAAGCTGCCACATGCATCAGCATCAATGCCCTGCTCCAAGGGCCCTGCTAAGTGCTAAGCACTGAGCGCTTTCTTTCACACAGAGATTGAGAAACCTGAAGTTCAAAAGTTACGTATTACATAAACAGGTCTTCAAATTCCCATAATACTTAAATTTGGTAAAAGGTATTGTTTTTGTTCTGACATAAGTATTTCCCCCCCACACATAATCAAATGAAATACAAGTACCTGCCACATTTCTACCTTCCTTTTCACCTCCTCCTCTTCTGTGAACTCATTTAAACTTGCCAGGGCTTTGGCTGCCAGTATTCTCCTGGCTTCGACACTCAATTCAGACTGCAAAGCAGTGTGTGGAGCAACTGCAGACAGATCTTTGCTGTCCTGGGCTCGGATGCGTCCCCCGGGGAAGGGTGCTTTGGGGCTGAAGCCACAGTCCACAGGGCCACGGGGGGTGTCGGAGCAGCAACCAGCAGGAGTTCCGTCCTGACAGTGGGGCGCTTGCTGGGGAGAACAGTTTGGTTCCGTAGGGGTATCTGCAAGGTTCGGTATAACTGGTTCCCTAGGGTTGTATGAACTTGAAACACCCGAAGAGAAGGTTCTACTCCGCTGTACTTCCTTTGCAATAGTCTCCCTATGGAAAACCGGTGACCCCTCATCTTTGAGTCCTTCCAGGCCTCCAAATTTAGCCTGATTCCAGAAAGAGAATGTATTTTGGACCAGCTTTTCCTTACTTGGATCAAGCTGTGGAGACTGGGGGGTGTAACAGTGGCTGATGGGCTTCTGCTGCCCGGGATGATGGCCAAGCAACACCTGGGCAGGCCCTGTCCACGGAGATCCCCCCTGCTCCAGAAGCGACTCAGCCCTCTTTAAATCTGAGTCGCTGTAGCTGAATCGTCTTTTCAGATGAGTCAGGGGCTGAAGGCACTCGACATTCCGTCTCTTCCAAAGAGGGTCAATCTCTTGCTCGCTGGAAAGAATCACATCCTGATTCTCAAAATCTGTGGGCACTGCAGTGGGGGGGTAGGAATCTGATGCGTCACTGCCCTGCCTCAGCAACTCTTTATCCAGCTGCAGGGTGATCATCTCAGAAACCGTCTTCTCAATTTCGGCAGATAGACTGGGCACTTCTGCCACCTCTTCTGTCACTACTGGCCTGTTCTCGGCTAAGTCGAGGAGCAATTTGCAAACGAGGTGGATAATTTTGGGTACATGTTTCAGAAGTCGGGCCTCATAACCATGAAGCAGATGCCGCTGGCGAATAAGATACTGTGCTAAAGTAACAGCGTGTGCTTTGGGGTCACAGCAAGAGAATATATTGCGAAGAGGAATCAGAAACTGAGTAAACTCCCTTACACAGAGTAGTTGTCCTCGAGTTTGTATGGAATTGGGTCGCTTTGCCCGAACAAATATAATTGCTTGGTCAGCAGTCATTCTTGTTGCAAAAACTAAGTAACATGCTATTAAAACACCTAGAGGTGAAGAAGAGAAGATTGGTATGAAAAAGTTTATAACTTATTTATTTATCAGTCTTTAAGTTTTAAATTTTGAATACGTGTCAGGAAACCATATAAAGGATCATTTTAAGGACAATTATAACTTACTGACTTCTTGTACAAGTGTTTATTCACCTGTCTATATGTCACTTCTCCCCCTGACTGAGAATCCACAGTCATCTCTGTACCCTGAAAGGAAGTAAGTGTGGGTGAGGGGATGAGGGAGAGAGTGTGGGTGAGGGGATGAGGGATAGAGTGGGGTGAGCGGGGGTGAGGGGGATGAGGGAGAGTGTGGTGAAGAGTTGAGGGAGAGAGTGTGGTGAGGGGCATGAGGGAGTGAGAGCGGGTTTAGGGGAAGGTCCAAACAGTGTATGGATTGACTGGATGGAATATTTTAAAAGCAGTTCAGAGCAGGAAGTAGAGCAGGATTTGCTTTCATCCCTGTTGAAGTTGGTCTGAAGAGGATAAGGAGCCGAGCACAGTTCACTCCATCCCCCGCCCTGACTGTACACTTACTTCCTACTCCTGCCACCTTTGCCATCGATTGTTGCCACATTCCCAGCCTGGCATTCTTCCTTTTCGGGCTTTTTTTCTTTGGGGATTATTCACACTGACAGTTTACTTCTGGACTTTTCTCTACACTAATAGTGCTTTTCTCTAGACCAAGATATAACTTTATTCGATAAATACTTATTATTAAAGGAAACAACCTTAATGTTATAAACCTTATTATTCTTGTTAATTAATTTTAAATTAAAATGAATAACACAGTGGTGATAATCAATTAATCCAACTTTGATAGTTAACTAATATCAAGGTAAAAGGCAAATCAGAAGACATCTGTGTGATTCACCAAGTTTGTTAATCACGTTACACATGAAAATCAGGACCTCTGCAAACTGCATGGTTCCCAGTAGGTACAGTGTCCCACAAATCTTTCTCACCAGGACATGGCACTTCAGTGTAAGTAGGAAGTATCTGCAGTGCTGTCGTGTGGAATCCCCAAGAACAGTGAGATTTTAGCTGGACCCTAAGAGCTGACGTTCTCAGGCAGAACTGAGTCCCTGCCCTGAACACACTCCCAAGCAGGTGGGAGAACTGGAGGCGGGTACACAGGTACACTGTGGACAGTGTTGAGCTCAGGTGTCTGGCTGGACCAGATGACAATTAATATTCTAACCTTACAGTATTTATTTTTGCCCCAGTATCAGCACTGCATTGAGATCTGCTACATTTTTAAGTAAAATCATCGATTTTTATGTAGAATTTTAGGCACAGATAGACTCCCTTCACAAATAAATTCCTTCCAGCCACGAATTTAAATCTTGGCTCTGCCGCTTACTCAATGTAGCAAGTTACTTAAGCTCCTTCAAGACTCACATTGTTGCTAAAGGCTTAAAGAAACAGTTTGTGTAAAGTGCTTAGAACACACCAAATAAAACAATGCTTTCTATTTTCATTGTTTTGGTTAAGGAAAATTACATTTTAAAAAGATATTATGTATTATAAATAAAGTGTTGGGGCTTTTTTCCTTTGAAAAAGAATAACCAGAATAATCATTTAGTGAGCTGTGGAAACCCATCTGTTTACTAAATATGATGAGTTTTCAGGCTTAAGTCTCTCAAAAATACTCTCACAAATAAATGATCACTGGGCGCCTGGGTGGCTCAGTTGGTTAAGCGACTGCCTTCGGCTCGGGTCATGATCCTGGAGTCCCGGGATCGAGTCCCACATCGGGCTCCCTGCTCGGCAGGGAGTCTGCTTCTCCCTCTGACCCTCCTCCCTCTCACGCTCTCTGTCTCTCATTCTCTCTCTCGCAAATAAATAAAATCTTTAAAAAAAAAAAATAAATGATCACTGAAACCATTTGTTTAAGTTATTTCTAATTTCTTTCAGTGGCTTCTACCATTTGACTCCAAAACTTTGATAGGACTCTGAAAAATATTTATCCTCTAGAATTACAAAATACTATTCTTTACATGTTTAAATATGCTACAAGACAATAAATCCACTTCCTAGTATTTACCTGTCCGACCAAGCCCTGCATGACAATGGACAGCTACTTTTCCTTCTTGTAAGGCAAATGTCATCACCTTCACCATATCTAAGATGGTGGTGAGCGATGCTACACCATAATCCTTCCATCCAAAATTGTAGAAATAAACTGGACAATGAAAAAAAGAAAACATGAAAAAACAATTAACATCGAGGAAAAGTACTTGCGTAGCCATCTGAAGAAAGGAAGTGAATTCATGAAAAGTGTAAAGCTGTAAGGCGCACGGATTGAACTGGATGCAGAGGCCTAAAATAACAGACTTTTTACATTTCCAGTAAGTTCACTGTTAACATTTCTCACAAAGCACATTCTATATTACTTAAGATATTTCCTGCTAAAACTCAGCCAGAAAGAATTAAGGTGAAACAGGATTACAAATTAATAAAGTCCCCGACCTTGGCCCAAATTACTCAGCTACAGAGGGAAAGCATGGCATCTTGTTTAAGTATGGCAATGTGTCTAAAGGACTCATAAATGGCACAAGGTGGGTACATACAGATTTTCCACCCAGTGGAGACAAAAAGAGCTAGACACACACTTCTTAAAAACAAGTCCCCAAAGTGGCCAGGGTTGGTCCTTTCCAGTCTGGTCCTGAATGGCATGTGTTCGGTGGACTCCATCCCTAGGCTCCCAAGACTGGGGCTTCTGGGATTGTCACATAAAGACTCCCTGCGTCCTACCCAGAGGCAGAGCTCGGCAGCAGTAAGGGCATGAGTGAGTCCCGGGTTCCAATCTGCTGCCATGTGTACACTGTGTGACCCAGGCGAGTGAGGACTCACGAAGCCTGCAGGGCCTGAGTGTGAGGCAGAAACAAGGACTATGGGATGCGCAGAGCAGCAGGGCCCGTGTCCATGGTAACTAACGCGGGCATTGTTTCTACAGGGCCCCTCCCAAGATCCCTCTCACAGGACAAAAGGAATCCTGTACTTTCAGCAGCACCACCCGAGAAGAATGGCCACATTATCTGGAATCAGTCAGCTCATCTTCTCCGTAGGGAGCCCACCCCCTGCAGAAAGCGGTCATTCTATCACCCGGTAACGACAGGAGAGCTGGGCAGACAAGAGTCTGGGTGCTGTTCTTGGTAACTCATGGAGGGGAGGTGGAAGGACTTACTGCCAGCCTCCATGAAAGCTTCCGGAAGGTACGTGAAGCCACTTTCTTGTTCCAGAGGGTTCCCACAGCTGGCATGCTCACCAGGGCGCTGCAGGTTGATGACTGTTTTTATGCCATGGCTGACAGGAGAAAAGAAAAAAGTTATTTTGAGGGCAAGTGTTTAAAAAAAATCAAGCATTTTTGGCATTAATAAACATTATTAATCACTCTCAAAAACCTCAATTTCCTAGTCGAAATAAGCTGCCCACTGCCTATCGTTGGACTATTTGACGTCAAAAGCAATGGACAAGAACATGCGAATTGGCTTAGCAAGTGTGTCAACGACACGGCATTTACCTTTGGAACTGCTCGATGAGGCGGTACTTCTCAAGAAGCTCAGTGGACGGGCGAGCCATGGCTAGGATATTCTCAGTGACCCTAGGATGGGAGGAGGGGCTGGTGAGATGCACAAAACTTGGAACGTTCCAGCTCTAAGAACTAAGAGAACGAGATATCAAGTCCCTACTTTTCTATGATTTTAACAAATCGAGAACAATTTTCTTATACAAATTCTGGCTTCAATTTTGCATCACGATGAGGGCTCTGAGAAACCCTGAATCCCTGGAAAAAATTCCAGGGTGTAAAGCATTTGTGGACTCCGGCAGTGTGGTTTCAAGTACTCTCGTGAGATTCTAGTGGATGTTGTGGAGGAACCTCACTGAGCAGCAAAGGTAATTCTGCCCCTCAGTTACCTATTATGTTAAGTAGGGATAACGCCTGCCTCACAGGGTTGGCATGAGAATTCAATACAACGTGGGTGTAAAGTCTTTAGCACAAATCCTGGCATGTGATTAGGAATACATGCTGAGTTATTGTAATTCAGCAAAACATGTGGGCTTTGGAGTCATTTGGGCCTGGTTTCAAATGCTGGCTTTTCTACTTCTAGCTGGGTACTAGATTAGTCTCTCTGGATCTCAATTCCTTCATCAATAGAATGACATTAACCACGCCTACTTTCAGGAGCTTTATGAAGATGACATAATAATTTAACAGTGTCTAGCACAGTGCTGGCCTGAGGACAAATGGACAGAGGCCCCCCAACAGACAGCTGCCCCTCCTCAGGGGTCTGGTGAAAGGTACGTCAGGCAGTCTATCGGGAGCTATGGGTCACATGAGCCTGATGAGTAACAGAGACATCAGCTGAGCAGAGCACAATCCAGAAAGATACCATGCCTCCCTGCTGGGGCAAGCCCTGAAAATTGATGGGGGCCTCCCCCGCCAAATTCAGTAGTACTTAGTGTAAGACGAGGAGAGAAGTACCATGAAAGCATGACAGGTGAAAAAGACTCAGATGTTTAGTCAACAATAAACCAAAAGTATTAACGTGATCTCAAGCTGCATGATTGGATATTATGGTCCGAGCACACCTCAGGCCTAGTGCTTGCTTTCACACAACATTCTTTAGACTAGAATACGATCTGTGGGGAACGGCAATGACAATGGACCCCAACTCTATCACTACACACGTGCCAGCAAATATAAAAAAGCCCAGGCTGCAAGTTAGGTAAGCCGGTTGACGAAAGTCTCATTTGGAAATGGATTCTTGCTGCAGGAAATGATTCACCACTAGAGTTCTTTAAACCGTGAATTCCTCTTAGTGGGCTTCAAAGGTGATTTGGCGGGGCATCTGGGTGGCTCAGTAGGTTAAGCGTCTGCCTTCGGTTCAGGTCAGGATCTCTGGGTGCTGGGATCGAGCCCTACATTAAGCCCCACATCAGGCTCCCTGCTCAGCAGGAAGTCTGCTTCTCCTTCTCTCTCTGCTCCCCCCCTCTTGTGCTCTCTCTAATAAATAAATTAAAAAATCTTTAAAAAACAAACAAACAAAACAAACAAAGGTGATTTGGCTCGAGTATCAGAATTCATCAGAGACATCACTACATCAAAAGAGGTACACTTAACAGTTTACCATGAATAACAAGCAGCAGAAGGATTCACTGCAGAATGAATCACATCTGCACACCATAAAGCATGCACCCGTCTTCACCCTGCCTGCTGAGCCAACAACAACGTGCACCGCTCTCTACTGAGGCACGCGGGCGGTGTATTTGCGTGGAAGTGTGCCCTTTCATCCAGAAGACGGGAACAAAAAGAAATGAGGCTAACACGTACCTGTGTGAAACTGACAAACCATGTATGTACCTCCTGCCTTCTCAAATTTATAGCTGAGCACATTATTTCTAGCAACTTCCAATACTTAAGAGCTATCTCATTACCACTTTTTTAAGATTTACGTACATCATTTCACTTCATTAAAAAACCCCTGTGGGCTGGTTTTATTATTTCCATTTTACAGAAGAAGTTCGGAACACCCACGTGAGGCAGCCAAGATCACGCGGCTCATCAAGCCGCAAGGCCAGGGTGGGGGCGGGGCCCTCCGCCTTCACACCCCCGTGCCCCCTCCTGCACAGCCACTGGCCCCGCAGACTCACTCACCACGATGAGTACACCCCGTTGATGGCTTGCCCCTGCTCGCCCCAGCGTGCTGGGCTTTCGTACTTGCAGGCTCTGCCACCACACGCCAGGGAGCAGGCCATGTGTCCGGGAATAACATGCCGTAAGCGCTCTCCGACTTTCGTGTACTTTGGTGTTGGACGTCCTGAATTTCCTAGAACATACAATGAATAGAGGATTCAAAATTCCACTCTCCAAATGCAACAGTAACATGAGAAACAGCTTCCATGTCACCTCAGGATTGTAGATGACGAGCCGGGGCTACATTCCCTTCATTTTGCCAGAAATAAAACGGTTTCCTTTTCATCTGAGTGCATGATCTCTTAATATAGAAAAGGCTTTCACACACAATAATCTCCACATGTCATATTGGTAATGAAGAGGAAGAAACCATAAAAGCAGATCTTTTACAAGAGAATGAATTTTTTCAAAAATTACATTTTTAATGCAAAAGCACAAAACATTCAATCACTTTATCTCCTATTACATGTCCACTGAAGCTCTTAGCATAACAGACAGTGAAAGTACAATGTAGAATTAATTGTCAACAGTCTGAATTTAAACTCAAAGCTGTGGCAATCTTTAAGAAGGAAAAGAGCTTTACTTTTTCTCTGGAGGCTAGTTGGGTTTCTCTCGGCACAGCTGACGGAGGCCACTGCCACCATCACCTGGAGAGAGGATGAGGAGAGCGTCTGGGCGGCCGAGCCACGCCGGCCATGCTGCAGGACAGGGTCCGAGGACGAGTGCCGGCGGCCCTGGAAGAAGGAGCTGAGGAAGGGCAGGGCCGAGCACCGCCGGGGCAGGTCCTGCATGGCTGGGCTCCCAGCGGGAAAGAGCTGCGGGCGAGGGGATGGCAGCGCCAGCCTGCTCCGTGGTGAAGTTACGCTGAGCCGCCAGCATCACTCTGCGAGATCTGACAGCCATTCGGGATAGGCTGACTTGTTTCCATAGTGACGAACAAAGAAACTACTGATTCCCACTCAGAGCTGTACAGGCAAAATCCCACATGAATGGATTGCATTTTGGACAGATTGTTCAAATAGAGGAAAGAACATGTATTTTAAATAGATTACACTAAATTGCAACTACTCTATTTTGTTTCTCATACACAGTTGAAAGATCTGCCAGCTCAAAGAATTACATCTAACACACTTAATGAATTTAGAAAAATGTGTTTATCACACAGACCCTGCCGTTTATACACATGTTGAAAGGTTTAAATTCTGTTATTCCTCTCATAACTACTCTCTGAACAGTCTGAAAAAACTTCTCTTTCTACTCCTCCCTGGAACAGGGTGGACAAGAAGTTAACTCTAATGAAGTAAAATGTGTAGCATACCTCGTAACATCATTAAAACACCACCCAGTTCTTCAAAACCAAAAAGTCCCCTGTAATTTTCCTGACAGAACTATTTAAAAAAAAAATACTTGCACAGAACACATAAAGACATCTGTAGGGTTGATTTAATCAGAAGACACGGACTACCATACTTTTACTTTCAGAATGTGAAAACACAGATCCTGCCCATGCCTTGATCAGGTAGTTAAGTGGCCATGCCTCTCAAACACTCAAAGATGCAATTCTGTGCCTTTCGTCACTGACTGTCGGGGGGGCAACGAAGCTTTAGGAATGTCTTAGTGGAGGCATGTGGAAAAAATTCACTAAGTATCACATTCTTCTCAGGAACTGGATGAGGAGGTGGCTGCAGCTTGAGGATAAAGGACACAAAGAACACAGAAAATCTAACATTGATGTCCGCCTCCTCCCTCCTGAATGTCAGGCTCGCCCCACCCTGTCACTCTGTGTCTCCAGGTCTCTCTCTGTCTCTCCAAATGGTGTTTCAGCCACGTGCAGAGAGAAACAACCTCCTGCCACAGATATGGCTCTTTTTGTTGGTTCTATTTTATTTTAATCATCAGTAATGCTGTAAGCACTTGCCTTTTAAAATGCAACCCCAACTCCCCAACTGAACAGATTTTGTCAAATAACACAGAGACAGAGAAGCTCAATTTGGTGCCCAAATTCCTACCTGAGTGCCGTGCCATGTCCTTGTTCACATACAGTGATGGAAAATAATTTTTTTTAATGTAACCAATCCAAAAAGCAAAGCTCCCACCGAGCTTTACAGGAGAGAAAGGAGTAGAAGATGGCGCACCAAGGGTGAGCAGATGCCTGGCAGCCGAGGGCCCTGAGGACTCAAACTCAGGGACCCACATCTGCTATGTGCAGCAGGGGTTCTGAGCAAAATGCCCAAATCGTGGCCAAATCCATCTTTGAAAGCCAGTTTTTATTTATGCCAAGTGGCTTTCCAATAGGGAAGCGTGCCTTCAGTCCCACCCCTAGGACTACACTGGCCTCTCTTCCTGCCTCTGTCTGCAGACGCGTGGACCTTCTGTGAACACATCTTCCTGCTTTTCTAAGCAGATGGCCACACCTTCCCATTTGCTCCGTGTCTCACGAGGGTCCCCACGCACAAGCGGGTGCACCATAACTTATGTCCTCATTCCCTCGCTGTTGGACATTTAGGCCATAACCCATGATCTTATTTAAAAATAAGGCATTAAACATCTCAGGACCCAATCCTTTTTATATCCACATTTCTCCTTCAGCAAACTCCTAGGGATGAGATGGCTGGTGAGCAGAATTTTCAAAGCTCGTATTTTCATATAGGTGAGTCTTTACATGTTTCAACAACTACGTATGAAGACGCTGAAAGAGGTAATATTTTTAAAAACTCAACACAGGTTTTTTCTGAGGTCAGAGAGAAATACAGCATTAAAATAAAGATTGAGAAAAGCCATCTCCAAGAAGCTTTGTTTCAACCTCCCTGACCTCAGAAATCTCACCATCTCCTTAATTTGTGGCCTTCGAAAACCATGTTTTTGTTCACAGAATGTTGCCGGAAAATAATCGTGAAAAAACTTTAAAGAGATTATTTTCAAATTCTTGGAATAAAAGATATTATACTTGTACCAAACTGGTCTCTCTTTCTGTATTCGTAAGAAAGCATATTTGTAGAACAACCTAAAAATCCATTTAAAAATTTAAGTTGGGATGAGTTACAGATTGCTAATGATGAGTTGTTCAGATTCTTACAAGTAACATTTTTTTTTAAAGATTTTATTTACTTATTTGACAGAGAGAGACACAGCGAGAGAGGGAACACAAGCAGGGGGGAGTGGGAGAGGGAGAAGCAGGCTTCCCGTGGAGCAGGGGGCCCGACATGGGACTTGATCTCAGGACCCTGGGATCATGACCTGAGCCGAAGGCAGACGCTTAACGACTGAGCCACCCAGGCGCTCCTAAGTAACATTTCAATATATAAATTACCAGCAGGAAAAAAATAGAGGCCTTCTTTTTAGATAAACAGGAGCCACAATACTATTTTAATTCCTATTTCATGTGATATTGTGATATATAAAATGGAGTGTTTCAGAGAGTAATTTTGTGAAGGGCCATGCTTTTGCAGACACTTAAAAGGTAGAGTTTTTTCAGGAGGCCCCAGAAAGAACATCATTATCATAAGCTCCTTGTCCCTCCACAGTTATAATTTATTTGCAGGTCACAAGAATCCACACTACTGCTGTTTTCCCACTTGCCTACTAGTAACTCATCTGTTTTTCACTCCTGTGACAACATATTCTTCTAAATACATAAGAAGACAAATGTCAGTTTTCTATATCCCATGAACATAAACTCATGGGTGCGCTACCTTGCTCCTGTTCTTACCCTTCTCACTTCCGAATACACCGTCTCTAAAAAGAAACCAGGCTCCAAGAAAAAGCAGGAAGATAATACAGAGGATAATCCCCGTGACCAATCCTCTACCCCCCAAGCTGCTGTCATCACCCGCACACAAAGGGCCCTTTGAAGCGCAAAGAACCAGGGCGCTGTGCTCCGGCCGTAACACCTTCGTGGCCACTGGCCTGATTGCAGGTGGGCAATCGGACCTTCCCCAACTCAAAATAACGTTTAACCAAGGGATTCCCTGGTCACTGCAAGGGTGAGACTGTCTACCCCTGTGGTAGGCGCAGCAAAGAAACCCGCTGAGAGGCACCCGACCGCACGGTCCTTTTAATTCCCACACGCAGTGGTTAAGGCAGACGTAGAGCCCCAAGCACTGGTCATTTCCACTTAGACTCTAGATTTCACAAAGGGCTGAGGACTTCCTATTTGAACAAACTCACATGACAGTGGGAGCTGGAGGTCCACCTGGCCGCAGCCCTAAGTCACCAGAGGAATCACTTCCAGGAACAGCTTCTGCTTGCCACTGTTTGGGTCAGGAGTTCACTTCGTGCAAGGCCACCAACCACTCAGCTGCTGGATGGCTCAACGCGTTAGTCAGAAGCCCCTGCTCCGTAAACGCTGGCTCTACTTCTTTCCTCCGAAAATTAAAACAAAGCATCTCTTTGACTTTGCAAGATCTTCAAATATCTGAAGACAGAATTTCTCCAAAACTTCCCCTCCTTGGGCTATAGCTTCTTAATTGTCCAAGTATTCCTGCATACATCATTATCTCCATACCCCTCACCACAGTCCCCTGCTTCGGAGGGTCCTTCGTCCCCCTTCCCAGAAAGACCTCTGAAGAGTTGACAACAGTGGCCATTTGCACGTCGCCTGTCCCAGTGCCAACCCGTCACTCTGGTCTCGGCCTCCATCACCCACCAACAACTGTTCTAAGGTACCCGATGGCTTCCGGATAGTTTTCGTCTTGGTGGACTGCTCGGCAGCAGGCAACACGGTTGAACAATTTGGTTTAATTTTAAAAATTTTTTGGAGAAGACTATCTTTTACTTTGAAGCAATCTCAAACTTACAGAAAAATATAATAAAGTATTTTTTCTTGAACCACCTGAGAATAAGCTGCAGACATGCTGTCCTATTACTTCAAATAATTTAGCGTGTATTTCCCATAAACAAAGACATCCTCTAGATTCCCCCAAATCTGCAGATTACAACTGATACATGACTAGTTGCTTCTGTCCCTCAGACCTCGCTCAAGCTTCCCTGATGATCTCAGTGCTCCTAACGGCAAATCACACCATGTCAGAACCACGTTGTAGCGGCTGCTCGTGTCTCACTCATTCACTCCAGAGCAAGCTCCTCCATCCTTCCTTGACTTCTGAAGAGTGTAGGCCCGTTATTTTGCAGAATGTATCTGTTTCCCCACGAAGAGCCCTCATGGCTGAAGAACGGCACTTAGGAAGGAAGTCTGGGTGCTGGGTGCAGCCGCCAGCAGGCCCTCTCAGCAGACAGTGAAGACACGTGTGCCGGAGACACGCACACGCACACTCCACACGTCCGGGTCCACGTTTATCTCCATATGCACACATACGTATACAAACTGAAAACCAAGAGTTCACCCTATACAGCAAGTCCAATCCAACACACACGGTCCCTCCACCTCTCTGTAACGGTGGGAACCCTGCTACCGTCATCTTTAACCGGGCCGCTCTGTGTGACCGATCTCCCCCTCACTGCTATTGCCCCCTCCTCGATGTGGATCCACACACCCCCCGTGGGCTCTAACACCCCAGCCAGTCTGATGCTGCCATGACCCGTGTGGACGCCCTGCCCGTGTTCGGATACTCCACGTGGGGCCGCCAGCCATGCAGGAACCCTCTTCACCTCACCCGAGGCTCTGGCCCCGCCGAGTGCTCTCACAGCAGAGTGTGGCCAGCCTCGCACACCCGTCACCCCGCACACCGTCATGACTGCTGCCGCCCCCCCACCCTGCCCGGGCTCCAGCAGCACAGCCTCGCCCACCCTCTGGTGTGCACACCTACTCTTCGTGGCCCTGCGAGGGGCTTGGGACTGACTTGTTCGGGAAGGGAAGGGAAAGGAGGAGGAAGAGAGAGCGCTTTCCTTTTTCCTTTTGTTAACTGTGGTAAAATACCTATGACACAAAATAGGCCATTTTAGCCATTTTTAAATGTACAGTACAACACCAGCATCAAGTACGTCCCCACTGTCCGTCTCCAGAACCTCTTCCTCTTCCTAAACCCAAACTCCGTCCCCATTAAACACCAGCTCCCCACCTCCCCCGACCCAGTGCCTGGCGCCCACCCCTCTACTGTCTGACCTTGGGGTCCCTCACAGACGTGGACTCACGGACTGTTTGTCCTGTGTCTGGCTGATCTCACTCAGCATCGTGTCCTCACGCTGTAGCAGGTGTCAGGCTTTCCCGGGCTGAGTCAGCTCCCACTGCATGTACGTGCCACCTCGGTGCGTTGGTTCCCACTTCTGGCTATCGTGAACACGGGGGCACTGGCTGGACCCCCGCTTCCTGTCCCACGGAACCGCTGGACCACGGAGTCATTCTTTTTTTGTATTTTTATTTTATTGTTTTAAGATTTCATTTATTTGTCAGCGAGGGTGGAGGAGAGAGCGAGCGCACAAGCAGGGGAGCAGCAGGCAGAGGGAGAAGCAGGCTCCCCGCCGAGCAGGGAGCCCGATGCGGGGCTCGATCCCGGGACCCCGGGATCGTGACCTGAGCCGGAACCAAGAGTCAGACCCTTAAATGACTGCGTCCCCCAGGCATGCCCAGAGTAATTCTTTTTTAATTTTTTTGAGAAACTGCCATACTGTTTTCCACAGTGGCTGCACCATAATTTACACCAGCAGCAACGTACTTGGGCTCCAGTTTCTCCATCTACTCGCCGACACTTGTTATTTCTGGTTTGTTTGAGAACAGCCATCCGAATGGATATGCCCTGGCATCTCATTGTGGTTTTGGTCTGCATGTCTATAATGGTTAGAATGAGCTTCTCGCGTGCATATTGGACATCTGTGTGTCCTTTCAGACAAACGTCTACTCGAGTCACTTTCTGGATCAGGTTGTTTGCGTTTGCTCACTGAGTTTTAGGATTCTCTTCATACTCTGGAGCCTACTTCTTAATTAGATGGATATGTGATTTGCAAACAGTCTCTCCCATTCTGCAGACTGACTTTTCTTTCTGCTGATGGCATCTTTTGATGCAGAAAAGTTTTACATTTTGATGAAGTCTGAATTACCGACTTCTTCCTTTTGTTGCTTGTGCTTTCGCTGTCACAGTACTTGTCAGGGGCCAGACTCACGGGCAGACGTGGGTCTGGCTACCCAAGGGCAACAGGAGGGGTCCTTGTACTGACGGCGCTGTCCTGTATCCTTTTTTTTTAGAGAGAGAGAGGGGGAGAGTGCATGAGTGAGCAGGGGCAGAGGGAGAAAGAATTTAAGCAGGCTCAACACCCAGCACAGAGCCCGACGCGGGGTTCAATCCCACAATCTTGAGATCATGACCTGAGCCGAAACCAAGAGTCAGACCCTTAACTGACTGCGCCCCCAGGCGCCCCCAGTGCTCTCATCTTCACTGTAACAATGTCGACATCCAGGCTGTGATACTGCACTACAGATCGGTAACATGTTACTACTGGTGGAATCTGAGTGAAGGGTCTTCCTGTATTATGACTGACGATTGCATGTGACGGCACAATTATCTCAATCTTTTAATTAAAAGTATATACATAATCAAAATAAAAACAGCCCTGAGGCAGGCCTAAGTGAGGGCCATGTAGCAGAGGTCAGGCCCAACCCAGGAAGGCAACTACAGGTGACCCTTGCACGATGTGGGTGTGAACTGCATGTGTCCACCTTTACGCGGATGTCTTTGGGTAAATAGAAGACAGCGTAAATGTATTGTCTCTTCCCTATGATTTCCTTAACATTTTTTATCTACTTTATTATAAAAACACAGTATGTAGCACACAAAATCTGTGTCAGTCAATGGTTGTCAGTAAGGTTCCCAGTCAGCAGGCAGCTGTTAGGGTTAAGTTCTTGGAGCGTCAGACGTTATCTGTGGATTTCCATCTGTGCCGCGGTCAGTGCCCCCACCCCCGTGTGCTCGAGGGTCAGTGCAGCAGAGTCTGTGGCCCTTCGCCTGGCAGGGTACAGACTCCGTGTGGGCGAGCTCAGGTGAGCGATGGCAGGGCTGGGAGACTGGTCATGAAAAGGAGGCCTGAGGAAATAAGGAAACTGGGGATAATGAGAGCAAGGTTTCTCATTCTCGAGGAAGGGACTTATAAACATAATAATGGGAAAAGCTAGAATGATGGTAGTGAGGGATGACAATGGGAAGTACTGATATGGACTCAGAGTTTTCACCATATAGAAACAAATACACATGTAAAAGCAGGTAGAGATCTGTGCACACTTATTAACATACACTTCCTAGCTCTGTCTCCCGGGGAGCGTGGCAATTGCGACGTCCTCGCAGTAATGAACACATTTGGGTTTCTGGATACCATTCCCCACTGAGAGGACCAGAGCTCCTTGCAGAACTGGGTGACTTCAGGGCTGGGACGGGGAAAGGGCAGGGGCGATGGAAGACCTTGCTGGGCCAGGAAGCAGGCATGCAGGGACGTCCCTGCTGGGAGGGGCTCTTGCTGGCCACGTGTGGGACGGCTGAGCATGAAAACAAATGACAGTTACTGATACATCCCCTGACAGAACACGAATCCACCCTGCGATGGATATACAACCGACACACAAATGGGAGGAGCGCGTGCCGGCTGAGAAACACAGAAGCAATGACGGATTAGGAACCCTCCGCCTCATTATCTACCATCACGATGGTTAATCCAGGCGGAGCCTCAGAGAGCTGAGCAAGAAGAGCGGGACGAAGGCCGGGGAGGGCACACTCTCCAACACCACTCCACAAAATAGGAGCTGTGAGGGAGAAAGCACAACTTAGAATGCACAAATCTCGGCAGACGCCACTGTCCTGACGTGATCAAACTTAACACCTCCAGGGACCTTCTGGGTCTCCTGATGGGATGCAGTGAGGAAAGAATAACAACACTTCTGATGTGTTCCTGCCAGAAATGCGTGACTGTAACGTTACTACGATGTAACAGCAGACAAACCCCAAGTGAGCAAGGTGCTGCGACATGACTGGCCTGGAATTTTCATAAAGGTCAAGAGAGAACTAGCAGTGCCCAGTTACTGAGAAAAACATGACAAGTGTCCTCTTGCTATTAAAGGATATTATTGGGACAGTTGACAAAACGTGGATGAGGGTCTCTGGGTGAACAGTATATGGGAATTTTTTTTTAGTGCTTTTCTCTGAGTTTGAAATTATTTCAAAACAAAAGAAGTAACATCACAAGAGAGACAACCAGACATCTGATGGAAGAATACAGCACTATCCATCAAATACGGCTGTAAGTAAAAAAAAAAACTTGATTAGGCTCTATGACCCTCTCCCAGTTCAGTTTATAGGAAACAACATGTGAATATAATCAGCAAAATACAGATTGTGGCAAACTCTATATGGCAAAAAAGCCTGGTTTCTTTAACAAATAAATTGGAGGAAGAAGAGGGAGAAATCCACATGCAAAAGAGATCTAAGATACATACCAACCAATTTTAAAATATTGACTTCTGTTGGGGCCCGATGCAAACAAAAATATATACATCTATGAGACAGAAATTTGAGCAATGTTTAGATATTGATGACACTGAGCAATTGTTCAATTTTTTTAGTTATGGTAATGGTGATGTGGTTAAGGAATGAAATGAAGTAATATGGAAGTAGGGGAAAGGGGGGAGGAAGTGAGTGAGCTGAAATTGTTAAAGCTGGGAGATGGCACCTGACGGGGAAGGGGGCCTCTGTGGCGGGGTGGCACCTCCGTGGGGGCGGCACCCATATGTAGGGGTGGTACCTCCAAAGAGAACAGTACCTCCGCATACAGTATCCTATATACTTTTAGGAATGCTTGAAATTCTGCCTCCCCTCAATTTTTTTTCAAAAAGTAGAACCAAGATTTAAATCTAGGTTTGTCTCGTTCCAAAGACAGTTGTTGTTGAGTTTTCTACTTTCCTTCACAAATAACTTAAAAACTTTATTTATGTACCCCCTAATTTTCCCATGATTCATTAGCCACTAATAAAAAAATACTTCCCATCCCAATGTTAACCCAATAAAGTATAACTGACTACCTTTATAGACGAGCCTCACTCTAAAAAAGTTAGATGTAAAGTTTCTTATTTTTCCAGACTTTTCCTAATTAAATATTAGCTACATTTATACAATGGGGAAAATTTCAACGACAAAGATGGTTTTAGGAAAGGTAAAACAGGGGTGCCTCAGTGGCTCAGTTTTAAGCGTCTGCCTTCGGCTCAGGTCATGGTCCCGGGGTCCTGGGATCGAGCCCCGCATCGGGCTCCCTGCTCAGCGAGGAGCCTGCTTCTCCCTCTCCCACTCCCCCTGCTTGTGTTCCCTCTCGCTGTGCCTCTCTGTGAAATAAAGAAATAAAATCTTTAAAAAAAAAATGGAAGCGGGGCGCCTGGGTGGCTCAGTCGTTGAGCATCTGCCTTCGGCTCAAGTCATGATCCCGGGGTCCTGGGATCGAGCCCCGCATCGGGCTCCCTGCTCCGCGGGAAGCCTGCTTCTCCCTCTCCCACTCCCCCTGCTTCTGTTCCCTCTCTCGCTGTTTCTCTCTCTGTCAAATAAATAAATAAAATCTTTAAAAATAAGTGAATAGGGCGCCTGGGTGGCTCAGTTGGTTAAACGACTGCCTTCGGCTCAGGTCATGATCCTGGAGTCCCTGGATCGAGTCCCGCATCGGGCTCCCTGCTCGGCAGGGAGTCTGCTTCTCCCTCTCCCACGCCCCCTGCTTTTGTTCCCTCTCTCGCTGTGTCTCTCTCTGTCAAATAAATAAATAAAATCTTTTAAAAAAATAAAAGTATTGGGGCGCCTGGGTGGCTCAGCCGTTAAGCGTCTGCCTTCGGCTCAGGTCATGATCCCACAGTCCTGGGATCGAGCCCCGCATCGGGCTCCCTGCTCGGCAGGAGGCCTGCTTCTCCCTCTCCCACTCCCCCCTGCTTCTGTTCCCTCTCTCGCTGTGTCCCTCTCTGTCAAATAGATAAATAAAATCTTTAAAAAAACCCGCAAAAGGTAAAACAGCTCAGCGAGAGATCACACACAGCCAGTACAGCGCTCCCTGGGCAGCTGGAAACGTGTCAGGCTTTCTGGGGGTCACCGCAGTCTGGGGACGTGACTGGACGCTGGGGGGGTGCAGGGATGCTTTCTTCCGCACCCGGCGCTCCCCTGTACACTCAAGACTTGCCCGCCTCAGAAGCCCAGAGAACCGCTGGTGGGAAACCCCAGCTACGAGGTGGCACTTCGACAGAAGAAGGCAGAGGGGAAAAGGTCTGTCTGACCCTTACACCGCTAGCTGGAGTCCCTTAGCAAAACACACATCACTCTACAACGTAAGCGGCAAGTAGGCACCGTTCCTGCATCGGTCTTAGACAGGCTTCCTTCTCAAACCAGGGCAGCTAACACACCGTAAGTCTGCCCCACAGACGCTGTCCACAAACGGTGGCCAGCAAGCGTCCCGGTGCCCCCGGAGTCAGGCACAGCACAGACAGAAGGAGGAGGATCTGCGAGGGCCTGGAACTGGGGCAGGAGTTCCTCGGGCAGAAGGACACGCTCCTTCTCCCGGCGAGAGACAGCGCCCCCTGGTGACGTGGCTGGAGTCCTACAAGAGCACAGCGCACCGAGAGCCAGCTACTCCCTTCAGGCTCTTACATCATGTCATCCCACTTCGGGGGACAGTCCTTCAAAGTTCCCTGCACAGGAACACGAAAGTGAACAGGGCAAACCTAAAAGAGCCAGTGGGAAAATCACGCAAAGGGCACTGCCAAGAAAAGTGACTCAACATCCGGCTCTCCGCTGGCGGCAGCAGCAGGGCCTGGGTGCCAACGTGGCAGGAAGTCGGGCTGTGCCCCGGCTCAGCACCTGTGGCAGGCAAAGGAGTGAGGGCAAGGACGGCAGCAAGAGCCCCAGGCAGCACCCCTCCTGCCTGGGCTGCCGTGTGAAAGCTCGAGACCACGGGACGGGACAGAGGAGAGAAACAGACTGGGAGGCGCAGGCGTCCCGTGCTTCTGGACACACGTCGAAGTGTCACTCCTGAGGAAGGAGAGAGGAAAGAAAGGAAAGTGTGACTCACAGGAGGCGTTTGATGAGAGGATAATGCAGGAGACAAACATTGTTTTCAACGTTCCTCCTCAAAAGACCTGTTATTCAGGATTATGAAAAGGAATTTTAACAGGTCAAAACAGGGAGGCAGAAATAAACAAAAGCCATAAACAGCAGCTGCACTTGGGATCCTGGTATGAGGCCTCGAGCCTTCTGTCATGTCTACTCACACCATTTTATTAGATGCCGCTTGGCACAAAGAGGCAAGTACATCAAAGCACTCTCACCTTTCATGTCGGCAGCATGTACACTGTCATTCACCGAAGTGGAATACGGTTCTTCATTTTCAGGCAAGATTCCTGCAGGCATGGTAGTCTGCTGGGGACAAAAAAAGATTAGTTTTTGAGAGTCTGCCTATGTGACGTTCATTTATGTACACATACATACACACACAATGGAACGTTATTCAGCCATTAGAAAGAATGAAATCTTGTGTGGGAAATAAGAAACAAAGAGCAAAGGAAAAGAGAGAGACAAACCAAGAAACGGACTCTTAACTATAGAGAACATGCTGATGGTACCAGAGGGGAGGTGGGTGAGGGATGGGGAAACAGGTGACGGGGAATAAGGAGGGCACTTGTCATGATGAGCACCGGGTATTGTATAGAAGTTGAATCACTGTATTGTCACCTGAAACTAATATAACACTGTGTGTTAACTATACTGGAATTAAAATGTAAAACTTAATAGGGCACCTGGGTGGCTCAGTCATTAAGCATCTGCCTTTGGCTCAGGTCGTGATCCCAGGGTCCTGGGATCAAGTCCCACATCGGGCTCCCTGCTCAGCGAGGAGTCTGCTTCTCCCTCTCCCTCTGCAGCCCCCTCCCACCACTCATGCTCTCTCTCTCTCAAATGGATAAAAAAAATTTTTATTTTATTTTTTTTAAAGATTTTATTTATTTATTTGACAAAGAGAGACACAGTGAGAGAGGGAACACAGCAAGGGGAGTGGGAGAGGGAGAAGCAGGCTTCCCGCGGAGCAGGGAGCCCGATGCGGGGCTCGATCCCAGGACCCTGGGATCATGACCCGAGCCGAAGGCAGACGCTTAACGACTGAGCCACCCAGGCGCCCCTGTGGCTTGATTTTTCTTAAATAAGCCATAAGTTTTGCTGAGTGGAGCATGTTTCCATGTTGGTGTCTGGATCAAATGTTGATGTTTTTGTACGTAATGTTTCACTCAATTGCAGAATATCTTATTTTGAAACTGGAGGCTTAATTTGCAAGAGCACTTTTTTTTTTTAAGATTTTATTTATTTATTTGACAGAGAGAGACACAGCGAGAGAGGGAACACAAGCAGGGGGAGTGGCAGAGGGAGAAGCAGGCTTCCCGCCGAGCAGGGAGCCCGATGCGGAGCTCGATCCCAGGACCCTGGGATCATGACCCGAGCCGAAGGCAGATGCTTAACGACTGAGCCACCCGGGGGCCCCTCTTTTTTTTTTTTTTAAGATTTTACTTATTTCTTTGACAGAGAGAGACACAGTGAGAGAGGGAACACAAGCAGGGGGAGCGGGACATCTTATATATGTTTATGGTGTGTTCTGCCTAGCAGTACTGTTTCATGTAGTCCAACCTATAAGATTTTTCCTGTAACTTTAACTTTTCTGCCACATTAAGAAAAGCTTCTCCAATGTAACATGTAAATCCCAATTTAACGATAGATAATAGACAGATAAACCCTTTGTTGCAGGCTGACAGTATTGCTAAAACATAATAGTTAATCTACAAAAGTGAAGATGGCCCATCTTGGGGTGCCTGGGTGGTCAGTTGGTGAGGTGTCTGCCTTCGGCTCAGGTCATGATCCCGGGGTCCTGATATCGAGCCCCGCATTGGGCTCCCTGCTTGGCGGGAAGCCTGCTTCTCCCTCTCCCACTCCCCCTGCTTGTGTTCCCTCTCGTGCTGTGTCTCGCTATCAAATAAATAAAATATTTTTTTTTAAAAATGGCCCATCTTCAAAGAATATCATATGTATCCAAATGTGACAATAAAAGTCATCTTAAAAATAGTAAAAGCTCTCTTTCTTTGTAAATCATCTACTTTGTATGGCTTAAATACTGTATTTTTGTCAAATAACATGAATACATGCTTTTTATGAAAAAGCAATTCTTCTAACCTAGGAAAAACAGTGGAAAAATGGAAAGTTTTCTTTAATGGTCTAATTACCTGAGAGTTAGTATATGCTTAGAGTTAAACTATGAATTTTCAAAGATCTGAGACATCTAATAAACATCAGTTTGGGAAACATTATTTCCAGACCCGTCAAAGTCTGTGAGTGAAAACAGAAAATCGAAAGCACCAGTGCGGGCTCTTCTCCCTTCTCCTTGCAGGTGCTCATCACCTGCTTTGATCTAAACAGTCTAGCAGCTCCAGTGCCGCTTCTTGGCAAAGTAAACAGCCCTCCTCTCGGCCCAAACGCCAGTCCCCACTCCTGTTCCGCTTCAGCTTCCAGCTTCCAGGGGACTCTGCAAGAGTGTTCTCTGTGTCCTAACTCCGCATAAAAACATGGGTGTGTAGTCCAACGGTATATAACTGACCAACTACAGATGGCTCAACTAGGCTAAGCTGTATTGCACAGGCAGAAGTTCTGCGTTTAAACCGTGACTCTTCACTGCCAGCTATACGAACCGGTTTTCGTATAGCTTCAATTTTCTCTTCTGTAAAATGAGGATTATATCTTTCCCAGCTTGTTGTGAGGATAAAGAACAGTTGTGTGTGTGTTTCTAGCACAATGTCTGGCACACAGGTATCCAATATATTACTGTTATTTTAATTTGCAAACCAGTATCATGGTATTTATAAGACTGTAAATATTCCCTTCACTACCTAGAAAACAGTCCTGCCGGTCGTGAGTAATGGTTGATTTTCTCAAGAAGATTTATGAAACAGTAACTTCATTCACAACTGAATTCATTTCACGTGCCTGGTTGCAGAGTCAGGAGAAATAGCGTTTGAACGGTAATCCTGTCATTTCACTGTGTAATCATCTTACTTAATTTCATTTCCTGCTGCTAATGACAGATATTTTGCTCGCTCTATCCTACAATTCGCTTTCATCCCAAGATGTTCCTCAAAATGACTCAACACTTAGGATTAATCACAGGCTCACTAATTAGTACACAATACTTAAAACTCAGAACAGCTACAGACGATCACTCACACTGTTCAGAAGAGTTGTCAGGAAGTAAGAGTTTGACAGAAAGAATGCTCTCCTTCATAAAAAAGCCATTTCACAGAGAGACAGGCTCTGTGGTGACCTGAGGCGTTCTGAGGTCACTGCTTTCCTTCTATCTTCCAGACAAGAAGCCCGCATGTGCACTTTTGGGGAGAATGGGTGGTGGCGGTGTTAGACGCGCTGGCAGGAGAGACGCGCAGCAGCACCCTTCCTGGGCGTGCAGGGCACTTGTGCTCCGCGGGCATCAGGGTCAAGATGTCTGAGGTGGGACGCCTGGGGAGGAGTCAACCCGCGCTCTGACTCCTCCTGCTGCAAGAGGCCCTCTGCCCACATTAAAGACATGGGCCAAGAGCATTACTTCTACACGGCAATTGTGGTAGAATTTGAGGTTGAAAAATTGAAGTTTGTATGGGCAAAAATAGAGATCTCCAAGTATGTGAGTGAACTTATGAAAGCTACATACTTTTATGTTCACAAATAATATATTAATAATAACTAAAACACATAAGCTTACTCCACGCCAGGCACTGTTCCAAGTCCCTTACTTGTCTTAACTCATAATCCTTACCACACCACCATTTGCTGAGTACTACTATTATTCTAATTTTAAAAAACAGTGTATTTTTAGAGCAGTTTTAGGTTCATAGCAAAACAAAGTGGAAGGTATAGAGAATTCCTCTGTACCCTTTGTCCCACCCCAACATGCACGGCCTCCCTCACTATCAACACCCCCACCCGATAGCACATTTGTTCCAGCTGATGAGCCCACATGGACACATCATCATCACCCTGAGTCCACAGTTTACCTCAGGGATCACTCTTGGTGCTGGATACTCTGTGGATTTGGATAAATGAATAAGGACGTGTATCTGCCATTACAGGACCACACAAGAGAATTTTTGCTGCCCAGTCATCTCCTTCTCTGCCCCACCCCAACAACTCCTGATCTGTTCACTGTCTCCACAGATTTGCCTTTTCCAGAATGTCATATAATTGGAATCACAGTATGTCACCTTTTCAGATTAGCGTCTTTCACTTAGTGATAATGCATTTACGGTTTCTACACATCTTCATGGCCTGGCAGTCCATTTCTTCTTAGTGCTGGATAATATTCCTTTATCTTGATGAATCACAATTTATTCAGTCACCTGCTGAAAGACATTTAACTTGCTTCCAAGGCTTGGCAGTTATGAATGAAGCGGTTGTATGCATTCATGTGCAGGTATTTGTGTGCGCATGGGTTTTTCCACTCCTACAGGAACACCAACGAGCATGACTGCTGGACCATATGGGAAAAACGTGTTTAGTTTCATCTATTATTCCCATTTTACAGATTAGAAAATGAAGGCAAAGAGAAGTCAAATAATTTGCCTACAGTCACACAGCTATTAAATAGTGGCGCTGGGATTTGAACTCACACCTTTCACTCCAGAATTTGTGCTCTTCACCACCACACATACAGCCTCTCAACAGGAAAGACTTCACACTGGATAAAAAAAATTTCAATGTTACTGTATGCATTTTAACTCTGCTATACTGATAATTCCTTAGCTTGCAAGAAACTTTTCAGACCTCTCTATCCACAGCTAGATTTTCAATTTGCTTTGCTTTGTGCACACACTGCTAATCCTTTATCCAAATCTTAATTCACTGCTGTCCCAAAAACAAGTGTCAAGAACAAAGCTCCTTTACACATTTTGGCCTCCTCCCTCCTAACAGAAATGCAGCTGGTCTGACTGCATGGTCATAAAATCCACACACATGTTGGACAGAGTTGTTGGCACTTCCCAGCTCTGTGATCTTAAGCACATTTACTAACATCTCTGAGACTCACATCTGCCCCGCAGTCATTGCAAAGATGACCTGCAAGCCTATATACAGACTAATTCTATGCCTGATCCATAATTCAGTCTGTCGTCAAGAGAGCAGCCAGAGTGACCTTGTTAACTTCAGCAGGTCACTGAGCTCCCCCTCTCTTCAAAACCCATCTAGCCACCCTGTTTACAATTTAAACCAGCTCCCCTTCCCTGTTTCATTGTTCTCCTCAGGACTTTTGAAGAAAACACACTTAACATGGTACATAATTTATTGCTTTATCCCTTTTATTGGCTGCCTTCCCCTACCAGAATGTCAGCTCCATGAAGGCATAGAGTTTTGTCTGCTTTGTCAACTACTGTATAGAACAGGGCCTGGCACATAGTAGGTCCTCAGTAAAGATTTATTGAATGAATACACAAATTACTATTCAGTCAAAGGCAGCTGCCACCACCACCACCGTTTAATCTCACTGAACCTCAGCCTGTTCATCTGCAAAGGGGAACCAGTAATCATGCCTTCCCCATGTCAGGGTTATTGCTGAGACCACACAAGGGACACAAGAGCACCACCATGCAAAGGCAAGGAGTGGCATCTTCCTTATCTTAGTTTTCCTGATCACATTTATATCTCCAACTTCTTGCGGGTGTTTAACCTGACAGATCTGTGTTCCTTCTAATCCTTGAGGGGTGGGTCTGTTTAATTTCAACCCTTTTTCTCTGCTTTAAATTTTCTCTGCTTTAGGATGTCTTCCCTAACACCAATTACACATTTTCTTACATCCCCTTATCATGTGGGGCTGACTGAAGATTTACCTAGTGGCTCGGATGCTTTAAAACATGGCTTCCTGATACCACACTAGTATTTTGTCCTTAAGGAATTAAGGCATTCTTTATGATTCCACATGTAATAAAATAAACAAAAAACCCAAATTCTTTTTTCTTTTTTTAAATTTCTTTTTTTTTTTTAAGATTTTATTTATTTGAGAAACAGAGTGAGCAAGAGCACACAACCAGGGGCAGAGGGAGAGGAAGGAGAAGCAGACTCCCCAGTGAGTAGGGAGTCCAACGTAGGGCTTGACCCCAGGACCCTGGGATCATGACCTAAGTCGAAGGCAGATGCTTAACTGACTGAGCCACCCAGGCGCCCCACTTCACAAATTTCTTTTAAATGGAAACATCCTTACTTCTGAATCTGTATCTGAAAAAAAATGACAAAACTGGATAAAATTACTTTTCTCCTCAAATCACCCCTGGGGGCAGGCAGGCAACATTTTAAAAATGTTTTTTCTTTCTTGAGACCCCTCTAGCCTTTCTAGCAAGCTAAGTCCTCAGGGCTGCCTTGAATAGACTGATGTCTGACAGTCTGCTATGAACTTCACCCACTTCTGTGATCCCACACCTTAAATGCACCTCAGGGAAGGCCCCTGGGCTCTCAGGAGACTCATCACAGATCAGGGAAAAACAACACCACAGCAGGATCCTCTTTTTCATCATTTAAAGAAATATGCTGTTTGGTTCAGATTCTTCAGAAAACACATTATAATAGCACAAATGGGTAAAATGTTAACAACAGGTGGAGCAGATTTTTGCAAGCAAGGTTTCCATCATCCCTAGCCTTTTCCCATAGCCACACAAGGCTCATTCCTACAGGTCTGAACCCACCTCACATTAATGTCACACCACAGATACTTCAAACTCATCAAGACGTCAACAGTTACTGATTCAACACCCATCAGAGGGGTTTCCTTAAAAACCCAGACTGCTGGGCCCTACCCACAGAATTTCCACTCAGTAGGTCGGGGTGGGGCTGAGAATCTGCATTTCCACCTGGTTTCCAGTGATGCTTTGAGAACTACTGCATTAGGTAAGCCATTTGCATTTACCTAACAGCAGGTATTCATAGAGGTTACTGTGAAGGTGTGTCTCCTGGGGTCTGTTTAGCTGTCAAATAATAAAACCTTCCTTTTACAATTCTTCGATCAATCCTCACAAAATCCTGGAATGCATTAAGAAGCCCCACATCATCAACCAAACCTAGAAAAAGCTTCATATTCCTGGGTGAGACCTGGGTACTAGTTTCCTCCCAAAATCCTAGTTTGGACCAAGCGATCACCTGGAATCAGGTCACTGCTTTGCAGGTGGTATCAGCAGGAAGAAAGACTCCCCACAGTAGCCACCTTTTGGTCAAGCACCAGACACCACGCCATTTTGGATGGCATAATTTGGATTCTTAACCAACAGATGTTCATTAGCTATTCCTTTTAGTAAGTATTGTGGATACATATTTGTAAATATTGTGGATACATAATTATGTTCACATTTAAATACATTTCTATGACATATTATTTAAATTTTTTTTTTAAATTTCAGGTAGTTCATTAAAATGATTCTAAAATTTATATGGAGAGGGAAAAGACCTAGAATAGCCAACACAATATTTAAGGAGAACAAAGCTGGAGGACTGACACTACCCAACTTCAAGACTTATTAGAAAGCTACAGTAATCAAGACAGTGTAGAATTGGCCAAAGCATAAAAATATAGATTCATGGAACAGAGAGCCCAGAAATAAGCCCACATAATTAAAGTCAAGTTATCTTTTTTTTTTTTTTTTTTTTTTTAAAGATTTTGTTTATTTATTTGACAGAGAGAGACACAGTGAGAGCAGGAACACAAGCAGGCGGAATGGGAGAGGGAGAAGCAGGCTCCCTGCTCGGTGGGGAGTCTCCTTCTCCCCCTCCCTCTGCTTCTCCCCCTGCTCATGCTCTCTCTCTATCTCTCTCTCTGTATCTCTGTGTCTCGAATGAATAAAAAATAAATAAATAAATAAATAAATCCTTTCAAAAAGGCAGTCTCTTCAACAAATGGTGTTGGAACAACTGGATGTCCACACGCAAAAAAAAAACTAGACACAGACCTTACACTCTTCACAAAAATTAACTTAAATGGATGGCAGACCTAACCATAAAATGCAAAACTGCAAATCTCCTAGAAGATAACCCAGGAGAAAACCTAGATGACCCTGGGTGTAGTGATGCCTATTTAGATATAACACCAAAGACACGACCTGTGAAGAAAATAATAAGCTGAACTTGATTAGAAAATTCTGCTCTGCAAAAGACAAAGTCAAGAGAATGAGAAGACAAGCCAGAGACTGGGAGAAAATATTTGCAAAAGACACATCTGATAATGACTTGTTATCCAAAATATACAAAAAACTCTTAAAAGTCAACAATAAGAGAACAAACAACCTGATTACAAAAATGGGCCAAAGACCTTAACAGACACCTCACCAAAGAAGATATACAGATGGAAAACAAGCATATGAAAAGATGGTTCACATACTATGTCATCAGGATGCAAATGAAAACATTGAGATACCACTTTATATGTATTGGAATAGCAAAAACGTGGAGCAATGACAACGCCAAATGCTGATGAGGATGTGGAGCAACAGGAATTCTCATACATAGCTGGTGGGAATGCAGAATGGTACAGTCACTTTGGAAGGAAGTTTGGTGGGTTCTTATAAAACTAAACATACTATACAATCCAGCAATTGCACTCGTATTTTTCCAAAGGAGTTGAAAACTATGTCCACACAAAAACTTGCACATAGAGTTCACAGCAGCTTTATTCATAAAACTTGAAGCAACTACGATTATCTTCAATGGGTGAATGGATAAACTGTGGTACATCCAAATAATAAGAGTATTGTTCAGCACTAAAAAAAAAACGAACTATCAAGCCATGAAAAGACATAGAGAAATCTTAAAAGCCTATCACTAAGTAAAATAAGCCAATCTGAAAAGGCTACATGATGTATGACTTAACCATAAGACATCCCAGAAGAGGCAAAACTACAGAGGCAATAAAAAGATCAATGGTTACTGGGGCTGGGGGAAGGAGGGAGGGATTAATAGGCAGAGCACAGATCTTCAGGGCAGTGAAAATGCTCTGTGTATTATAATGATGGATAAAGTCATTATATATTTGTCCAAATCTATAGAGTGTCCAAATCCATAGAACACTAAGAGTGAACTCTAAGGTAAACAGTCTGGCTGATTATGAGGTGTCAATGTAGGTTCATCATTGGTAACAAATGAACCATTCTGGTGACTGATGTTGATAACTGGGGATGCCATGCATGTGTGTGGGCAGGGGATATATGGGAAATCTCTGTCCCTTCCTCTCCAGTTTGCTGTAAACTTAAAACTTCTCGGAAAAAATAAAGGCCTTTAAAAAATGGACCCAGAAGCATAAAATAAAGAAAAACATAAATTGGATTCCATCAGAATTTAAAAATGACCCAAGTGTATGCTGTCTACAAAACCACACTTTAGATTCAATGACACAGGCTGAAAGAAAAAAAGATGTAAAAATACATACCATGTAAGCAGTAACCTAAATAGAGCCGAGATGGCTATATACTGCATAGACTACAGTGAGAAAAAAATTGTTACTAGAGACAAATTAAGGACATTTTACAATGGTAAGAAATCAATTTATCAGTAGGATATAATGACTAAATATCCATGTACCTAAGAACAGAACCCCAGGGCACCTGGGTGGCTCAGTTTGTTAAGCATCTGCCTTTGGCTTGGGTCATGATCCTGGGGTCCTGGGATTGAGCCCCATGTTGGGCTCCCTGCTCAACAGGGAGTCTGTTTCTCCCTCTCCCTCTGCCCCTCCCCCGTTCGTGCTCTCTCTCTCTCTCTCTCTCTCAAATAAATAAAATCTTAAAAGAAAAAGAACAGAACTCCAAAATACACAAAGTGAAACTGAAAACCTGAAGAGAGAAATACACAATTCAACAAAAATAGTTGGACACTTAAACATTCCACTTTCAATAATGGATAGAAAATGAGGCAGAAATCAGCAAAGAAACAGAAGACTTAAAAAATACTATAAACTACCTAGTTGTAGCAGACATCTACAAACACTTCAGGTCAAACAAGAGCAGAATATACATTCTTCTCAAGAGCACATAGAACAGTCTTCATAGTAGACCATATGCTAGGTCATAAAACAAACCTCGATAAATTAAAAAGAATTAAAACATACAAAGTACCTTCTTTGACCACAATGAAATTAAATTAGAAGTCAACAACAGAAGAATGTGGGAAAGTCACAGTTATATAAAAGTTAAACATATGCTTAAACAACCAATGTGTCAAAGAAGAAAATACAATGAAAATATAAAATACTTTGAGATGAATGAAAACAAACATAAAAAATACCAAAACTTATGGGGTACAGCTCTAGCAGTGCTTAAAAGGGAAATTTATAGCTATGAGTGCATGTATTAAAAAAGGAGAAAAGGGGCGCCTGAGTGGTTCAGTTGGCTAAGCATCTGACTCTTGATTTTGACTCAGGTCATGATCGCAGGGTCCTGGGACCGAGCCCCGCGTCAGGCTCCCTGCTCGGCGGGGAGCCTGCTTCTCCCTCTGCCCCTCCCCCTCTGCAACTCTCTCTGTCTCAAATAAATAAGTAAAATCTTTAAAAAAAAGAAATAAAAAGGATTATAAGAAAATACTAAGAAAAAAGGTATGCCAAAAAATAATAAGATGAAATAAATTACTAGGAAGACAGAAACTACCAAGAATACCTTCATGAAGAAATAGAAAAATCTGAACAGATCTACAAGTAAAGAAACTAAATTATTTCAAAAACTTCACACAAAGAAAAGCCAAGCCCAGATGGTTTCACTGGTGAGTTCTACCAAACATCTGAAGAAGAATTAACACCAATCCTTTTCAAATTCTTTCAAAAAACAGAAGAGGAGAGAACATGTCATAATTTATTTTGTGAGTACAGCATTACACTGATACTAAAATGAGAAAGGTATCACAAGGAAAAGAAACTATTGACCAACATCTCTTTTAAATATGGAGGCAAAATCCTCAGTGTTAGCAAACTGAATCCAACAACATATAGAAAAGTATATACACCATGAGCAAGTGGAATTTATCTCAGGAATGCAAGGTTGGTTTAACATTCAAAAATCAAAGTAATATATCAATATTAAGATCAATGTAATATATCAATAATAAAAGACAAAAACCACGTATTCATCTCAACAGACATAGAAAAATCATGTGAGAAAATCCAACATCCTCTCAAGGTAAAAATACTCAATAAACTAGCAGTAGGGAGGAAATATCCTCAACCTGATAAAGGGCATCTATGAAAAATCCACAACTAACATCATGATTTACACAAAGATGGAGGGCTTTCTCCTAAAATCATGAATAAGACAAGGATATGTACTCTTACCATATCTATTCAACTTTGTAATGGAGGTTCCAGTTAGTGCAATAATGTAAGAAAAAGAAATGAAAGGCTTCCTTATTGGAAAAGAAGAAGTAGAACTATTTCTACTTGCAGATAGGATGTTATATTTAGAAAGTTCTAAGGAATCGACTAAAAAAACTACAGAACAGATAAACAAGTTCAGCAAGTTGGCAAGATACAAGATTGATACATAAATCCAATTTTATTTCTATAAGCTTGAATTACAGTTTTATTTCTATAAACTGTTTAAAAATGCTCTTTTTCAAGTTGAGTCAGTTCCCTCTACTCCTAATTTTCTGAGAGTTTTTAATAATGCGTCACCGTTTAATTGTGTCAAATGCTTTTTCTGCATCAACTGATATACATATATGATGCAGAAAGGTTGTCTCTTCAACCTGTTGATGTAGTGGATACCCTGAATGACTTTTGAATATTGAACCAATCTTGCACCTTCTCTCAGCACTGCTTTAGAGGGCCCACAAATTTTTGATATGTTGAGATTTCGTTCAACTCAACGTATTTCCCCCCAAGACAAGCACATCCACTCTTGTCACTTTTATTTAACACAGTATGGAGGCCAGAGCAATAATGCAAGAAAAAGAAGGGAAAGACTTTCATACTGGAAAGGAAAAAGTAAAATTATGTTTATTCAAGGATGACATATTATCTATATAGAACATCTGATTCAATCCACAAAAAAACTTATTAGAAACAGTAAGACAATTTAGCAAGGCTATGGTATACATATCAATATATAAAAATTAATCACATTCTTATATAATGAGGATAAATAACAAAATTAAAATTAAAAACACATTTCCAATAGCATGGAAAAATATGAAATATTTAGGGATATATCTGATAAAAGAGATAAAAAGGTTGTATACCAAAAGCTATAAAACACTACTGAGAAAAATTAAAGAGGACCTAAAAAAGGGGGGGGGGGCAAGATCTACCGCATTCATAGTTCAGAAGACTAGTTAAGATACCAATTCTCCCCCTAATGACCAACAGAGCCATCACAATCTCAACCAAAATCCCATAAGGTTTTTTGTAGAAATTGAAAGCCAATTATGAAACATATGGAAATGCAAAGGCTCCCCTGTAGCCAAAACACAATTGAAAAAGAAGAAAGAGTTGTCTATCTAACACTACTTAATTTCAAAGAGCAGTAATAAAAACAGTGAAGTAGGAGCTTAAAGCCAGATAAATGGAGCAATGGCACAAAAAAAAGGTCTGAAAATATACCCACACCCGCAGGACAATTGATTTTTGACAAAGTTGCAAAAGCAAGATAAGATGAAATAAATTACTAAAAAAAATAAGGCAGACAGAAAAGAGTACCTACGGGTAACTCCATTTATATGAAGTTAAATCAAATGGCCCTTCAACATCTTTTCTTTGCTCCATCTCTGAGCTAACTGGAACTAATTCCAAAGACACTAATCATTTGTCCCGATTAGATCAGCTGCCATCCTCCTTATGGGCAACATTTCCAACAGATACTGGCAGTGTCCACGGAGCACCTCCCTTCAAGATTCAAACAGATCCTTCCAAATCTCTCCCCAGAACTAATGCCGCATAAATAAAGCAGCCCTTCAAGTTATCAAGTCCATAATAGAAGATTACAAGGTTCAGGGCCTCATTATCTCCTGCACTAGTCCCTGTAATATCTCTAGTTTACCTGTGAGAACACTCAGTGGCTGAGGATGAAGGGTTGTCCAGGATCCCGAGCAATAAATACCACTGCTATCCCTCAGCACCCTGCTGTTCTAACCCCATACATACTGACACCCAACCCCACTGAAACCAAATTCTTCACTGTAACTGACCTATGCGGTGCATTTTCAGTATTCTAGTAGATAAGGATAGCCAAAATCTTTTTGCTTTCCCTTGGGAAGAATTAAAATCCATCTGGACAGTCATGCCCCAGGATTTCTCAGAGTCCTTCTTACTTCTCACAAACCTTAAAAGAGGATTCAGACAACAGAAGGTTTTCTGCAGGCTCTACTTTGTTCCAATATGTGGATCATCTGCTCTTCTGCTCCTCTTCTCAGACCTCTTCACAGGAAGGCAATGTTCATCTGTTAAAACTTTTGCCCTTAAAGGGACAAAATCTCCAAAGAAAAATTGCAGGTTGTTCAAACTCAGGTTCCATACTTAGGGCCCCTGATCTCGGAACCAGGACTAGATTTGGATCCAGGGAGACTTCAAGGCATCCCGAACATCCCTAAACCTAAAACTAAGCACCAATGACAAGGTTTTCTTGGACTAGCTGACTACTGTTGAAATTGGGTCCCAAACTCTCTCTTACGGCTCAACCTCTATATGCTTTACCGAAGATCAACAAACCTGACCCTATTATTTGGAAAGATCAGGATGACAGAGCTTTGGGGACTTTAAGGAAAAGCCTAATAAGGCCCCTGCCTTTGGACATCTTAACTATCAACTTCCCTTTCTCCTCTTTGTCTGTGAGAGGGAAGGGCATGCCCTTGGAGCGCTCACCCCACCGGGGATCATCATCAGCCAGTAGGGCATTACAGCCAACAACCAGACCCTGAATATGGCTCAGGTATATCCCCCTTGCCTCACAGCCATTCCTGCCCCTGCCCTCTTAGTTAAGGCCCCTGCAAAAACAGTCACAGGCTCCCCTCTAACCATCCTTGTATTTTGGCCAAAGGGAAAACCGCAGATATTATACAGATGGCTGGTACATCTTCCAGTAGCTCATGACTTTGGAATATTATGGAAACAGCAAGGTTTACCTCCGATGAAGATTAAATGAAAAATGGCTCCTGTGTTCAAAATTTATTACATGTCACACTGTTGTGGCTGCTCAGGCCATTACCAAGTTTCCTGGGTATTCCAGATGCGACTCCCTGGAGGCCAAAGGAAATCACCTCACTGACATTTCTGCCCCAAATGCTGCTCTCAAGGAGGCCAATAGCCAGACCTCTGTCAGGTCCAAAGGGATGTTCTCCCAAATGATATTTGGAAAAATTGACCAGAGACCTCAAAAATTGGCCCCTGAAAAGGAAAAACAGTATTGGAAATCTAATAATTGTTGGTTTGATAGAAAGAGAGAACTCTGGTTTGGACCAAATAACAATCTGCCCACAGAAGTTCCAGAATTCCCAGTACTTACCACTGTACTTGCTTTAAACCATTGGTCTCCTGACAGAGTGACAGCATTCACGAACCAATATTGGTGGGGGAAAGGTAACAGGGCCACAGAAAGTGCTTACCTTGCTTGTCCCACCTGTTCAAAGCATAGTCCGGGGAAAACTGCATGGCTCCCAGACTCTGGACTGCCTGCAGGGCCACTCCAGTTTGGCAAATGGATCTCCTGCAGCTTCCCTATCTTGGGGATAGAAACACATTTTAGTCGCGGTCTGTATGTTTGTCATTGGACCGAAGCTTTCCCTTGTAGACAGGCCACTGCTTCTCCTGTGGCTAAAATTCTGTGAGAAAGAGAATCCCTACCTGGGGACCCCTCTCCAACTTCACAGCGATCGGGGAACCACCGGTCAGGTGCTTCGACAAATTTGCACTGTTGGGCGGGTGTTAACAACACTTGCACGGTGCACACCATCCTCAGTCCTCAGAGTTAGTCACGCTCACTGACGGCATCACGAAGTCTCAATTGGCAACATTTGTAGAGACCATAATATAATTTGGAATTGTCGTATTACTTTTTCTGTTGTGTATAATTATCTTTAAGTTTTGCTTTTTTTTTTTTTTTTTTTTAAGTAGGCTCCATGCACAACATGGGGCTTGAACTCACAAACCTGGGATCAGGTCCTGAGATGAATTCACAAACCTGGTATCAGGTCCTGAGATCACAAGTTGGGCGTTCCACCAACTGAGCCATCCAGGCGCCCCAAGTTTTGCATTTTATTGCCTGTCGAACTTTTGCAAAAACGATGTGCCCAATGATTCTAGCTCATGCTTCAAGATGATTTCCCACACTTACAACCTTGAGAAGACAGAGACTTTAGATGGAAAGTACCTGAGAGTTTCTCCCTCCTCACCTTCCTTGTTACTCAACTGTGGCCTTAAGTGCTTTCCAACTGCTAGGCACCTCCCCTCTGACTTGGGACAGGACAACCCGGAGAAGTCCTTCCTTGGCACCGAGGGACAAAACCACTAAATACAGAAAACCTGACTCGGGACCAGTGACACCTTCGGGGAAAGATCTTGATTGATTAAAAGGGGGAAATAAGGGGCACCTGGGTGGCTCAGTTGGTTAAGTGTCTGCCTTTGGCTCAGGTTGAATCCAGCAAGTTGACTATATAAAAAGGGCAATACATCATGATCACATGGGGTTCATTCCAACAATGCAAGACTGATTCAACATCTGTAAATCAATCAATGTAATTTTTTTTTAAAGATTTTATTTATTTATTTGAGAGAGAGAGAGCATGAGAGGGGGGAGGGTCGGAGGGAGAAGCAGACTCCCTGCCGAGCAGGGAGCCCGATGCGGGACTCGATCCAGGGACTCCAGGATCATGACCTGAGCCGAAGGCAGTCGCTTAACCAACTGAGCCACCCAGGCGCCCTCAATCAGTGTAATTTATCATATTAATGGACTAAATGAGAAAAAGGACTGGGGTGCCTGGGTGGCTCAATCAGTTAAGTGTCTGTCTTCAGCTCAGGTCATGATCCTGGGGACCTGGGATAGACCCCTGCGCTGGGCTCCCTGCTCAGTGGGGAGCCTGCCTCCCCCCTCTCTGCTGCTCCCCCTGCTTGTGCTCTCTCTCGCTCCCTCTCCTGCTCTCTGTCAAATAAATAAACAAAATCTTTAAAAATAATAACAAAAAATTTAAAAATAGGATTATATTAATATATGCAGCAGAAAGTTCAACATCCATTCATGAAAAAAAAAACTCTCAAAAAACTTAGAAGGGAACTTCCTTAACCTATTAAGACTATTTTCAAAAATCACAGCTAACATCATACTAAATAGTGAGGTGTTAAAGTTTTCTCCCTAAGATCAGGCATGAGGCAAGGATGTCCTCTCTCAACACTTCTAATTCAACTTATACTAGAAGTCCTAGCTAGTATAATCAGACAAGGAAAATAAATAAAAGGTACACAATTGGATAAAAAGAAATAAAACTGTCTTTATTCACAAACAACTGTCTATGCAGAAAACCCCAAAGATCTATCAAATAATTCCTGTACATAATAAGTGAATATAGCAAAGTTGAAAGGTACATAATCAAGATATAAAAGTCAACTGTTTTCTTGTATACCAGCAATGAATACTTGGAATATGAATTTTAAAAAACAACACATGTATAATAGCATCCCCCAAAATGAAGTTCTTAGGTATAGAGGTAACAAAATATGTACAGGATCGGTGTTCTTGAATTGGAAGATCCATATAGTAAAGATGTCAATTCTCCCTTAGCTTACTGCAATTCCTATTGAAATCTCAGCCAGCTTTTTGGAAACATACTTAAGCTTATTCTAACATTTATATGAACAAGTAAAGGTATTGGAACAGCCAATTCAATTCTAGAATAGGAGACCTAAGTTGGAGGATTCATACTACCTGATTTCAAGACTTACTATAAAGCTACAGTAATGACCAGAGAGGGGCAAAAGGACATCCATCAATGGTACATAACAGAGCTTGGAAACAGACCCACAAAAACACAATTTTTGACAAAGGTACAAAGACAACTCAGTAGAGAAAGAACAACCTTTCAAGTGGTGCCAGACATTGGAAGTACATATGCAAGAAACTGAACCTCGCACAAATAGTAACTCAAAATGGGTCACTGACCTACATGTAAAATGCAGACACTATGAAATTTCTAGAAGAAAACACCGGGGGAAATCTGCATGGTCTTGGGTTTGGTGATGAGTTTTAAGTACAAAGCAAAAGCAAATTTATGAAAGAAGAAACTTAAGTTGGATTTAATTAAAATGAAAACCTTGAACTCTGTGAAAGCCACTGTGAAGAGGATGAGCAGACAGACTGGGAGAAAATATCTGCAAACCCCACATCTGATAAAGGACATGCACTGAGCATATGCCAAGAACTTTTTTTTTTTTAAAGATTTTATTTATTTATTTGACAGAGAGAGAGAGAGCACAAGTAGGCAGAGAGGCAGGCAGAGGGAGAGGGAGAAGCAGACTCTCCACTGAGCAGGGAGCCCAACGCGGGCGGGGCTCGATCCCAGGACCCCGGGATCATGACCTGAGCCGAAGGCAGACGCTTAACCGACTGAGCCACCCAGGCGCCCCTATGCCAAGAACTTTTAAGGCTGAATAATAAGAAGACAACTCAATTTTTTTAAATTGGCGAAATGGGAGAGAGAGGGGGTGAGGGGAGAGGGCAGGAGTGGGAGGGAGAGCATGGTGGCAGGAAGACAGGTTCCAGGACAGAAAATGATTTAATGTTCGCAGGAGGACTGACTACTACTCTTTCCTGCTCATACATTGATTGGGTAATTAGAGATATTATAGATATCTACATATTGTATTTTTATTTAAGAAAAAAAAAACGAGGGCGCCTGGGTGGCTCAGTTGGTTGAGCGACTGCCTTCGGCTCAGGTCATGATCCTGGAGTCCCAGGATCGAGTCCCGCATCGGGCTCCCTGCTCAGCAGGGAGTCTGCTTCTCCCTCTGACCCTCCTCCCTCTCATGCTCTCTGTCTCTCATTCTCTCTCTCGCAAATAAATAAAAAAAAAAAAAAAAAAAATCTTAGAAAAAAAAAACGAGAAGGCCAACAGTGTGTATAAATTGTGGTTGCTGTAGTATTTTTCTTGTAGAAAAGAAATTGGTATTAATTTGAATACTTTTGAGTAAGAAATGGTTGAGCCAATTCTAGCATATATATCTCATGGAATGCAAATCAGTTATGTTTCCACCAAGTTACGTTTACATGTAATGAGCTGGAAAATTGACTATAATACAGTGATAAGTTAAAAAATAAAAGCAAGTTGCAGAGTGATAATTTTAGTCTAGTTACCTTTATCTGTAAGAATTTTCAGAATGGGGGCGCCTGGGTGGCTCAGTTGGTTAAGCGACTGCCTTCGGCTCAGGTCATGATCCTGGAGTCCCGGGATCGAGTCCCGCATCAGGCTCCCTGCTTGGCGGGGAGTCTGCTTCTCCCTCTGACCCTCCCCCCTCTCATGTGCTCTCTCTCTCTCTCATTCTCTCTCTCAAATAAATAAATAAAATCTTTAAAAAAAAAAAAGAATTTTCAGAATGATAGAAAAATGCATTTATGCATTAGAAGCATAGAAGGAAACTGGCAGCACATGGGTCAATCTGTAACATCAGTTTTAAAAGATTTACGTTTGGAGCAAAAAAGGGAGTGTCTGTCTTATTTTATTCCCTTTATACACTTCCGTATTGTTTGAGCTTTACTTTGAAATTAAAAATAAAACCTTGTTATTATATTTTTTAGTTTCTACTGAAACAAAAAAAAAATGGGCAAAAGATCTGAACAGATACCTCACTACAGATCTACAGATGAAAATAAGCATATGAAACGATGCTCAGTATAGGGACGCTAGTTAAAACCACAATGATATACCATTATACATCTATTAGAGTAGCAAAAAAACAAAAACACAAGAAAACCTAGCAATAGCAAGTGCTCGTGTGGGTGGAGAGCAACAGGAACCCTCTTTCCCTGCTGGTGGGAATCAGTGGAGCATGGTACGGCGTTCAGGAGGCAGCTACAGTGAGGGATACGTGACGTTATCCATTTGTCAAAACCCCTAGAACTATTTTATAGTACAGAGAATAAACCTTAATGCAATATTTTAAAATGCAAATTAAAAAATCAACTGGGGAGTGGAGAGAAGGGGGATGCAGACTATGACAAAAGAATTTAATTGTATTATGGGACACTTGGGTGGCTCAATGAAGTGTCCAACTCTTGATTTCCGCTCAGGTCAATCTCAGGGTCATGGGATTGAGCCTGAGTCAGGCTCCACATGCAGCATGGAGCCTGCTTCAGATTGGCTCTCTCTGCCCTTCCCCTGCTCACGTGTGCATATGCTCTCTCTCTCAAATAAATGAATAAATCTTTAAAAAAAGAACTTAATTGTATTACAAATGTATGACCTAAACTCATGGGGAGGATGGGAGAAAGTGACCTGAGTAAGTTTGAGTGGAAAATGAAAGACGAAACAAAAGAACTGTACACTCCCACTATAATTGGAAATTCTGTTTCTCATGGAGGTGCTAGTTAATGATTTTGATAGTTCTGTACACATATACTGGGACTGAAAAAATAAGTAAAAACATAGTGAATGGCAGAAGCCAAGTTTCTCACTGCTGGGAGCGGAAGGTTACAGATCACAGGTAAGTAAAGGGGAAAGGGCTAGAATGAACCATGGGGTTCTGAATTAGAGTCTGAGACATCAGTGGGAACTCCTGTTTAGCTTAATACAGAAACTGATGAGTAAAAGTAAAAATAATAGAGATGTATGCATACACAGGTAAATAAATACACACACATTTATTTCCTCGCTCTGCTCACTGACAGGACCTAACAGCAATGAGCACATCAGAGCAAATCCTGGGTTTTCATACCACTCTTCAGTAAAAGGATCCGGAGACCCTTATTGAAATGGCTGATTTTAGGGCTGGAACAGGGAATATAACCAGATGCGTCTGGAGCATCCTGTAGGACCAGAAAGCAGGGAAGTGCTCAAAACACAAACTGCTGGGAATATGTCAAGGAGATACAGAAACCAAATGAAAGAGCTCCCAATGGCAAAAGCTGGAACAATTTGAGCAACAAAATAGAGTGCAGTTTTCAGCTATTATCTAGTAACAGAAACCTTTGATATGCTCCACAATATAAAATTGTGTCATTGTGCAGGTATGTTTTTTTCAAAGCAGGAGGGCAGAGTATACCAGGAACATAAAAGGGACTAACTGGAGTATGTTTTAGAGGGAAGAGGCCAGGATGCTTCGGGATTCGCATGAACAACAACCTGATGCAATATAATAAATATTTGAGCCCCTACTAGGTACCAACAACTATAGGGATATGGGGGAATATGAGAATAAATAAAACAGTTCCTGAACTGCATGGCCTGAGGGGCAGCTTAGGATGAAGGCCAGACGCTGTAACAGGCTGACTTGGGCTCAGCGTCTGGCACAAAATGAGTGATTAGTGTATGTTAAGATCTCTTCCCCAAATGCCCAGTGTACCAGGACTCACTCTGTTGACACCAATAAATTTCACCACTTATGCGACAAAAGGATATTATTTCCATTCTATATTGTTATAATCAACTAGAGAAGTTGGTTTTTTTTAAAGTATATAGAATTTAAAAGTCTAAAATTTAACATTAAGAAAAAGAGTTCAGGCACCTGGGTGGCTCAGTTGGTTAAGCGACTGCCTTCAGCTCAGGTCATGATCCTGGAGTCCCGGGATCGAGTCCCGCATCAGGCTCCCTGCTCAGCAGGGAGTCTGCTTCTCCCTCTGACCCTCACCCCTCTCATTCTCTCTCTCTCTGTATCATTCTCTCTCTCTCAAAAATAAATAAAAACTAAAAAAAAAAAAGAAAAGAAAAAGAGTTCAGTTTAATTTCTGTCTACATGAACATGGGGAATTTTATAGTTTGACTCAAGGAGTCTACCACTGATCCAAGTGACAGGCAATTAGAAAACAAGACTCTGGATGGCACTAAAAAGCATAATTATTCCATGATCACTTGCTAGAACTTTATACCACTAAGGGCATTCACACTTTAAAAATCCACACATAATTAGCATTCTGTTTCCCTGTTTTGAAATATCAAATTGTTGCATCAGATGGAAGAGAAGAGAATGAGAATGCTTTTCCAATGTGCACCAGGAAACCCAATTAATCACTGAGAGAAGAAAAAAGCCTCCCCCGTGCTCCTGCTTCTCATCTCTGCTTTCAATGAGCTTTTGCTCAAAGGAAAGAAAACAGTTGATTCTGTACAGCTTTACACTGACAAAATTAGTACACGTTGGCTAAGTTGGATGCATGCTAGGACCCCTGCAAAACAGCCTTATGGAGGGAATGTGGAGATCAGTCAGCTGGGGGCAGGGGAAACAAGCTCGGCTACAGGGGAGAGAAGGAGAGAACAGTGTGATGACAATGTTCACAGACATGGTGAAGGCGAGTTTGTTCGGGTAGCTGCTGACATAAAGCAAGAAGCCCGAGAAGTGTTCAAGGAACGACAGCCATGATGACAGTGAGCCCTACAAAGGACCCAGGTCAGGCGGGTGGTGGCTAGCAGGAGCCACCGCCTGCAGAAGCTGGCGTTGGGGAGGACAGGGGCCAGTGGGAGCGACAGTACATCATTTCTGGAACATATTAAAATGTTAAAAATTGACTTGAAATGGTAAAACATTTCTATTAAAGAAAGTCAAACACAAAAGTTGTATACATAGTATGTATGAATAATCGGGCAGAGAAAAAGGACCTGAAAGAGACTAAATGCTGGCAGGAGACATATGTATGGCTGACTTTTTTTCCCTTATATATTCCTGTATTTTCCATTAGTACTTATTTATTTTGCTATTGCTCAGTTATTACTCAAATGACTAACACAAACTTAAAAAGTTTGTTCACTCATACCTTTCCCTAAAGATACATGAGGAGCCAGACGTCTGAAGATAACCAAAGTCAAAATCTGCTGTGGTTTACAAACTGAGTGGATCAAAGGTTTTGACCTTAATAAGTCCATTCATTAACGGAACAGGTTCAGAATAGATAATATACAACAGATACATGCTCGCTGCAAATAAAGAGGGTAAAGCACGCACAGAAGAGCTGTCCTTTCATACAACCATTATGAATAAACCCACTGTAGATTAACAACGACAGAGCAAACTAACAGAACATTAACAGTGGTAGAACTGTTAAGTTTCCTTTTCTTTCTGGCTTATTAGTACTCTCTGAATGTTTGTATTTAGTAATGTTTTACTTTTATAGGGATGACATTTCTATTTTCAAAAGATGCTACAGTTGTACTGGTTACTATTATGTACTTTTTTAGGTATTTACTTTCATGCTACATGTTAAAATACATTCCTACCATTGTTCTTAATATTTATTATAAATTTAATCTGTGGCCTGAGTCATTTATATATAATTTCTCATTGGGGATGAAGACAAAAATATTGTATATTTCAAAACAGCCATAATTTAATAATCAAATATATTTGCACATCAGTGATAGACACAACAAAACTGCTACAAAGTCTGAGCTAATATACAAAAGGCTAAGTGGAATTTAAAAACTGGGCCGTTTTCTTTGGGACACAAAAATTGTAAACTTGAATATTTATTACTCAACTCTAAACATATTTTTAGTCAGCTACCTCCCCTTTCCCTGCAATTCTGAGAAAAAAATTCCAGCATGTGATTTTACTTTCCCGTATTGACCCCAAATCCTCCCGAGTCTACTCTTCATGCTCTGCCTCCAGCAAATAAAGTAAAAGATAAAAATTCTGAAGGACTGGCTGACAAGGTCTGAAGAGAACCCACGTGTGTTCCTGCTTGGGTAACCTTCCTTCAGAGGCTCCCAGACAGAGCCCCTGCGGTGCAGATGGTGTGGGTGGGGGAGACACGCATTAAGGCTAGGGGCTAGAGTTAGGGAAGGAAAGGAACAAAGAACTGTAGTTTGTTCCTGGATTGGTGATTTGGGGTTCTAAATTTATCCTTTAAAGCAATTTAATAAATGGATTCTCTGGTCCCTATTCTAGCAATAAAACACCTGCTTAAAAAGAATCGGAATCATGTGAGCAAAAAGTATATTTATTTACCATATAATACTAGAAAAAAATACAATCTATAAAATAGAATGCATAGTATGATCTGATTTTTATAAAAGAAATATATAAGTAAAATATGTACATAGACAAAAGATTAGAAGAATATGTATCAAAATATTATAGATGTATTTTATTTTCTGATTATCAATACTTTCTAAATTTGACACCAAGTACATATTACCTTTAAAGGAAAATACGTTATTTAAAAAAAAAATTTATATATTATATGCAAACTTCTTGTAAAACAGTATTGGGAATAGAATAAAATAAAAACACATCACAACACTAAACTACTGAGCAATTTAATTCCTAAAACAGAAGACTTTTTAAAATTTTAATTTGACTATAGTAAAATGGAGAACATGTAAACGCTCTAGACACTTTTCTGCCTAGAGTTGATTTAGCCTTTATAAACTATAAAGGTAATGCATCAGGACTGACTTTGCAAAGGCATGATTCTAAATGAGAACATGTTTCCATGAGGAGCTAAGATCACGTGGCCCTTCTTAAACGTACAAGAATTTACCCCTGAATCTACTACTAATAGACCCATTTAAAGCGTTACAATGCCTGGCACATAGTACACAGGTGCTCAAAAATTTTTGATGAAATAAAGTCCCAAGTTCATATATAGGGCGAAACAACTTTTCTTTTGAAGGGTTGAACACACAAATTACTAGGTCAATGGTGCAGGAGAAGAGATGGTACTGCTCGGACTGCAGCAAATAGAAATGGCTACAAGACCAAGAAAGCGTGCTTTCGTTTCAAGGAACTACAAGTGAGCTTTCTCCCAGCTGATCTCCACCTGCAGTGGCCAGCTGCTACGCTAAAATCAGGACAGCATCCAGACAGGAAGGTCTGACCAGAGACAGACTGTGTTCACGCCCACATGGAGGGAACAAGAAGCAGAAGTGCTCTTTCACAGCAGCTAGAACAGGCGAGGCAATGGCCCTGTGGTGGAACCTGACACTCAAAAGCTTATGGACTAAAATCATAAGGTTTACTACCCAAGGGGACAATTGTTAGGTTTTAAACCATGACAAAAAAGTCATGTCCAAATACTTAACTAGATAGCCCAGAAAATGTGACTAATAACAAACTGAGAAAATAATAAGCGGAAACCCTGCTAATATTTTTGTTATTTTCTTCATGCAAGTGTAAGTAGTTAGGGAGTTTCAAATTTTCATCATTGCAACGAGTCACTTGCAAAATTCATTTTCCCTAAAAATCCAATTTGTTCAATTTGCTGTGATCAGAGTGATCACTGTTTGATCAATCAGAAACATAAAAATAGGTAACTTATGCATTATGTCTAAGGTTCCCTGGTTAGTTGTTCCCTCAGACACCTGTTTAATGGTCAGCCCACATTCATGGTTAAAAAAAAAAAATTCTCATAGACTTAAGGATCAATAATTTTGGGGGACCATGGAGGGCTGCGTGGGTGGCTCAGTCGGTTAAGCCTCTGACTCTTGGTTTTGGCTCAGGTTGTGATCTCAGGTTTGTGAGAAAGAACCCCCTACACACACACAACCCCCACCTGGGGCCGATGGTGGGGGGTCCTCCATGCTCAGCAGGGATTCTGCTTCTCTCTCTTTTCCTCTGCCCCTCCCCCTGCTCACATGCTCTCTAAAATAAATAAATCTTAAAAAAAAAATAATTTTAGGGCACCTGGGTGGCTCAGTTGGTTAAGCGACTGCCTTCGGCTCAGGTCATGATCCTGGAGTCCCAGGATCGAGTCTCGCATCCGGCTCCCTGTTCAGCGGGGAGTCTGCTTCTCCCTCTGACCCTCCCCCCTCTCATGTGCTCTCTCTCAAATAAATAAATAAAATCTTTAAAAAATAATAATAATAATTTTAGAGACCACGGAGATAGATTTTGGGGGCCACAATTTTCTACCAAACTAGTTGTCCATTCTAATTGCCATTAAAGGAAATGATTTCCAAGAAAGAATAACATTATAACTTCTTAGAAATCAAGCCAAAGAACTATCAAAGCATTGACATTTTGGAACAAGCGTAAGTTACATCTCTTAGATCAACTGTAAAAATACTTCAGACCTATGAAATCTTCAACTGTGCTCATTTATTTTCCTGAAGTTTCCTATTTCTGACACACAAAGTACTTTTATATTTTTTAATTGTAATTTAATTCTATTTAAGAGATTTTTTTTTATTTATTCATTTGAGAGAGAGAGAGAGACAGAGAGAGCACAAGCAAGGGGAGAGGCAGAGGGAAAGGGAGAAGCAGACTCCCCTCTGAGCCGCCCAATGTGGGGCTTGATCCCAGGACCAAGATCATGACCTGAGCCAAAGGTAGACGCTTAGCCATCTGAGCCACCCACGCATCCCACACAAGGTACTTTTAATAAGCTTAATTGAGACCCAAGAGTTTAAGAGAATTATCCAACCACTATTTTGTTACAAATTAAACTCAGTGAGGAACACATTTCCTCATCACGTTAACATTCGGAGACTGTATAGTTTTATTGTTGAAGCATTTATCACAATCTGTAATGACCTTGTTTTATATGCTTATTGTTTTTTTTCCTATATAATTTCTGTAAGATCAGGGACCCTGTCCTCCTTCCTCACTGGTATATCTCCTCCACCTAACATAAGGCCCAATACTAAAAAGCATTCATATATATTTACTGACTTAACAAATGGGTGATTTTGGTCACAGAAAGGAAAGCATGATTAGGAGTTAAATAGTCCATGCCCTCAGATTTCTCAAAAAAATGTAAAAGGTGGCTTATTATTATTTTTATGGATTTTTTAATGCCTCACACAGTAGATTCACAAAAATAAATTGCATCTTTTTTGGAAATGGAAATGACGTTGAATATTACAGCAGGATTGGAACTCACAAATCTGCTCTAAAAACGTGAAGGAGAAAGAGGACAGTAGAAAAACAGTTGTCCTTAGTACTCTCTAAGGGTTTTCTACCCACTGTCTCAGATAAACCCTGGAGGCACTCTCCATCTTCAAGATGAGCAAAGTGAGAATCCGCCAGGAAGTCCATGGCCCAAGGTCAAGAAAGTGTCTGGATTGAGATTAGAATACCAGTTCTTCCTTAAACCAAAACCCACATTATTTCCTCTACTCCATGCTGCCTCCACAGGAACCAGAAAAGAAGTATATCTTTTTTTTCAGTAACAACACATCAAGTGCATTAAATGACACAGTTAATATTTGCAAAGAAATGTTTTGATTATTCAACTTACGAACTTTTTAGAAAAGGTGACTAAACTAAATAATTAAATGTATCATTTGGGAGGGCTGAAGTGATGTGAGAAAGCACAGATAAAGTCACTAGAAAAGAAGCATCCCAATGTGTACATTTTCACACCTACTGCACTGCTTATTTTAAAGCCAAAGAAAATCTTCAGATTCTGAGGCATTTTTAATTTGCAAAAAGGATGAGATGTGCCTTTAAGAGAACAGTAATTTAGGGTTTGTCCTCAGGATAATTTCCAGTTTTCAGCAGGAAAGCTGTTCGTTACGGTAGAGTGAGCGGGGTGTGCAGATAACTGTGCCAGACTGGCGGCCTCGGGGTGAACTGTGGTTCCTAGACCCTCTTCCACCGCGTGCTTAAGTCTAGTATTAACTTGAGAAGAACTGCCCTGAACCTGGACTTTTTATGAGGGACGGAGGAGCAAGGAAGGAAGCGCTACACAAGACAGAAGGGAAGGGAGGAGGAGAGCAACCCTGTGAGCGCTTTCCCAGACCAAGCGCGCCCACTCGGGAGCCCCGCAGGGCCAGCAGCAGTGTCCCTGCCAGGCCAGGGGAGAGGGTGCAGCCCCTGAGCACGGGCCCGGGACCCCGGCCGGGGGACCTGCAGCTGGGGGCTCCCGCACTTGAGGACACCCACACCTGAGGGCCCCCGCACCTGGGGACACCCGCACCTGGGGGCCCCCGCACCCGAGGGTCCCCGCACCTCGGGACACCCGCACCTGGGGGTCCCCGCACCTGGAGACACCCGCACCTGGGGGCCCCCGCACCTGAGGGTCCCCGCACCTGGAGACACCCGCACCTGGGGGCCCCCGCACCCGAGGGTCCCCGCACCTGGGGACACCCGCACCCGGGGGCCCCCGCACCCGAGGGTCCCCGCACCTGGGGACACCCGCACCTGGGGGCCCCCGCACCTGGGGGCCCCCGCACCTGAGGGTCCCCGCACCTGGGGACACCCGCACCTGAGGGTCCCCGCACCTGGAGACACCGCACCTGGGGGCCCCCGCACCC